>NC_024512.1:3056890-3255043 GCF_000001215.4 Drosophila melanogaster | reverse complement strand
GAATTCGCATATTTAGGATTAGGATGGACCTACGGATCTAGGGTGGTCCTAAGTTTACTTATTCATATTATAATTATTATTAATATTATTATCATAATTATTATTATTATTGTTATTATTATGTTCGTATATACTACACTTTGAACGACATAAAGAACGTGGTTCACGCCGAATTTGGGATATTGAACTTCGTTTTGCTTAATAAAGAACTGGTTTATGTCATACCGGACGAAGATCTGCTCCAGTACCTTGGCCTGATGACATGTTGCTGAAATTTTGTCACAGAGGTGAGGGAATTCCCCCTGGATAACGGTGTGCAGGAGCTGGTAGCGCCTAATGTGCCTTCCCCGGCAGCAACAAATTGAAAAACGACGGCCACACGTACTAGAGGGATGCATAACACCATTCTCCAGTATCGATTCGTTTTACTGCGTATTCAGAATACATGCCATTCAGTTGGTCGCGTTCTCTTTGCGTTCACTTCGTATGTATTCGGACTTACAGGCGTCCGATCGAAATAAACTAAATGAATGTGTTCAAAGAATGAATGAAGCGAATGAATTTTCAATGGTAATTCAAAGTACTCTGAATTCTTCATGTTGTCATTGAGTAAAATGAGTTCGGACAGCGCGGAGGTAAGTCAAAGTTTGTGTTTTTTATGTTTATTTGTATTATTATTTGCGTGTGGGTCTTATTTAATAATATTTATTTGTTTAATTGTTTAATATAAATTATTTAGCGATCTTGACAAATTGTGTCAATTATAAATATTTTAAATATAATAGTAATAAAAATAAAAGAATCGTTTGTACAGCCTTTGTCAGGCGACGCAAGTTAGAAGGTTAAAACAAGTAGTTATACACGATACTCGTAGAGTGAAAGTATGTTGTAGAGTGTAGTATAACTCTTTGAAAAGTTTGTAACAATATCCATAATATTATCTCTTAAGCTACGCATAAAAATATTACAAATAAAATTCTTCTTCAGTTCAGTTTTTATAAAAACTAAATTCAGAGGGTAAGTGAAATAAAACGGATTACGATCTATTTTTACAAACTAACGTTAAAAAGTGCAATTGTGTGGACCAAAATTTCAATTATTTTAGACCAACCGCATAATTATTTTCCATTGGGGTGCCTTGTCCTGCCAATCAGTTTAAACTTTTCCATCACCTTACGTTTATGATTCTCTGGTTAAGAAGCTTTTTTTGAAATTCAGTTCTGTTAAATTCATTGTGAGTAGAAGTAGAAATTAATGTTTGTCAAGCCCAAAATATCAGCTGGGTGCCATATTAACTCGGATTTCAGTAAACTTGAGTAATCTTGAATTATACCTAATATGGGCTTAGCTTTTTTATTCTTGTGGAGGCCTTCTATTAATTATTTACCACTGCCCATTTGCTGCCGTGTACTAACTTTCAAAAACCACTGTAGATTTCCGAGACAAGTTAATAACCATTTCTGAATACTCATTGGTCTTAGCTAAAAAGCACCACTTAGGCTCCCACAGATTGTGACTAAACGTCTGTTGTCGGGATGTTTGCACCTGATATTAATGATGGGCTTTATTGCAGTTCCATCCTGGTTGCATAGCAGGTCTTGGGCTTTACTTCTGGTTTTAGACTCGGATTCCAAACTTATTCTCTAGGCCAACATTCACATGCGGAAAAACATACTCCATCACTGTATGCTGACATCGTGCACATCAAATAAATATCATATTAAGCTCCCCTTTCCTTTTCTTTTCAGAATTGTCGAAAATATTCTATATTTCAGTCCGATGACAAGATCCCTGCGCCGAGCTTGTGCTAAGCCCAAAGTATGTGCCAAGCAAAAAGCCGAGAAAGCTTGTGACAAGGTGAAGTGCACCAAACTTGGACCAATCACGAGTAATTGCTACTTTAATTTCGTGAGGTCCTACCGGATAAAGCATTGTGACGTAAACCCACAAGGGTTGATATCAAAGGCGGCAAAAGCGTGGAGAATGCTGAAGACGCGATTCAGTCAGATCGAAAAGAATGCCATAAGAATCTGGAACAAACACAGTGAATTGCGAAGCGATCTGTTGGAGGAGGAGGAGCACGAATAGATTGCCTTTAGTCGGTATCATCATCCTTATAATTTGTTGTTGTTTGTTCGAGTTTTCCGACCCGTTACTCAGCTAATGTGAAAACGAACGCGAAATTTTATCACTTTTCTCTGATATCGATAGATATTAAGAAATAACATGGAAAAAATTTAAAAATTTGTCCAAAGCGTGGGTGTGATTAGTTTGCCGACTTTAGAGCGTTAAAATGGGAGTGGCAAAAAGTTTCTTGACAAATTGTTAGAAATTTATATATCGACACTTTTTACCAAAATAAGCCGACGAGAAGTATTGAATATTTGAAAATAATAATAGATAATAATAATAATGTGCCATTTCTTTTCTACTCACTTTGGACCTTGCGACACCAAAAAGTTATTAAAAAATAAGGGTTGGCCATCCCAATTTTTTTTATTATATTCGGTATATAAGATAGTTATTTTGTAATAAATAGTGCGGATATATATATAGTCGAACCAAAAAACAAAAAGTGTTCTACTTATACGAGAGCTAGGGCAGGACTTCTGTTTGCTCTGTAGTTGTATTAGAATTATGTATTATAGCATTATCAGTATTTGGTTTCAAACGTTTGGATACCAAATACGGTATAAACTAATTTATTAGCTTCTGTTAAAAATTGTATAAATTGTAAATAAAACCCGTTCCAGTTTCGTGAAATAAAAAAAAGCTGATAGTTTGGAAGCCGGTCGAAACTCGCATCCTTAAATTAAAAGACATAAAGATCGTGGCGCGTAATGCCTTTGTGATCGTTAACTCCGTGTTTCGAAACAAGTAAATTGACTTTGACATACCAGACTAGTTGTTGCTGCTGTATCTGGGCCAGAGACATGATTTCACGAATTTTTTAATAGATGTCATGGAAGTCGACGATGTCGTCCTGGACACCGTCAACTGACCAGGAAGTGCGTAATGCGCCTTCCCCGAAGCTACCACTACCGTGACCGCCTTCCCGGCCGGCAGGCATACTTCCTCCGATCGGTGTCGGATACGGAGTGACTAATACCTTACAGACGCCCGCCTTATATAGCTCCTGGCTGGGCTTAGTGTGCCCGCCGTCTGCGTGGCATTTGCCTATATTAGTGTGGCCCGCCTGCTTTGTCCAGTGTGACCCACCGACCGATCTTATTGGCGCACTCGCTTAAAAAAATAATAGGAAATCCTTTTGTAAATAGTTACCTAATTTGATAGTGAGAATTTACTGCACGACCGGAGTAGCAAATAGGGCTTCTCAATGTTTTTGTTTAAAGAGGAGCTCAATGCTGACGACTAAAAATCAGACAGGTGGACCCGATGACTGACGCACAACTATAATTTGATTAATGTCTGTTGAAATTAATACGAGAATACATTTTTGTTTTTGAAAATCCCATACAAAGAACTTGCAACAAACGGCTGAACTTTTAACTTCGTAAATACCACATGTAAGAATACTAATTTTGTAAATGAAAAGCAAAGAACTTAGCTTAGCTTAGACTCGCTTAAATGCCTATATGTGGTCAGTTCAAATATTATTTAATTTAATATTCGCAACATGCAAATTTCAAAGCGGACTATCGATACATATTTTTAAAAACACCCCACAAAATCCATATCAATTGGAAACATATATGTATCGATATGAGCAGCAGAACTCCGATGGCGATAGCAACTCGCACAGATGATTTTTGGATACAGCACTTGGAACGCCGTTTACCCCAACAATAAAAATAGAGAGATATTAAATATCGTATAAATCACACAGATAAGAAAATGAAAGGAATATAGTGATCAAAGTCACCGTGTAAGGTGACTCTTCAACCATCCAGTTAACTTTTCACATCAAGCAGCCCGAGAATTTGCAATCGAAACGAGAAACTTCATCTCAGTCGGATTAGCCCATAACGTACATGTTGGTTGTACTGTTGAATCCGGCTCCAAAATGGAACGCAAAGAAGATGTTTTGAATGACCAAGCGGTATGTGAAGAGCTCTCTCCAACGGTTGTCAAACCATCAGAGACTTTGGTGGCCAACAATGGGTGCCAGCCAGCTGCAAGTGCAACCAAAGGCAAGAAGCACAAGAAAAGTCATTGCTCTCCGGGAGACACCAATGCTGGCCAAGTGATATCGTCGGTGGATGAAGACACCAATGCTGGCCAAGTGATATCGTCGGCAGATCCAGACGCCAATACTAATACCAAGAACAAGAAACAGAAGAAGTGTCATTTAGCAAAGGATAACAATGGCTATCAAGCTGCTGGTTCTCAAGACAACCAAGGTTCATTTGGCAATAAACAGGGAAGTCACAACTCTACGGCTATAACCTCCAATTCTTCAATGACGAGTAATGGTCTTCAGGGCATGCAACCAGCTGGAGATGCTCCCGCAATCTCCCAGTGGATCCAGTCGAGGAACCATGCCGCACATGCCTCTGTTAGCAATAAATCGGAAGAGACAGCTGGTGGATTTCAATCGCGGGTGCAATCGAATGTTGCATCCATATCCTCGCCAGCGATGAAAGCAACTAGTAACGCAGCTATACCCACACCAGCAGAACGCGCAGAGCGGAGTCACCTGCGCCGGAATCGCAAGTGGATACTAAGCAGGGACGTTAATGAAGATGCCGTGGTGCTGGTGAGCAGCAACGTACCAACATATGTACGTTATCGGCTAATCCGACTGAGGTGAAGTTTCTCGTTTCGACACAGCGAATGCTGCCTGACTAGCATCCACGAAGACGTGCAACTCTACGGCCCGGATTGCTCCACGCCCAAAATAATGGCGCGGACATCGGAACTGTCTCACGGCGTCCATCTCTTTGCGCCAAATCGGAAAGGCTTTGCTTAACTCCTCCGGTAGTGGTTCGTCCCACTGGATCTTCTGCCTCCAAATCTCTCGCAGCAGCAGCTTCGCTGTAACCATGAGGCAGCACAGGAATCCAGGGGATCAAACGTTGACATCACCAGGCTCAAATATTCCCTCTTCGTAGGGACTCGATCTGCTTGGCACTCGGTGATACTCCACGTTGAATCTGAAGTCATCTGTTACTACTTGCCAACGCATTCCGAGGATCTTCTCTTCAGCCTCACCCCATCCGACGCTCTTGACTCGACCAGGTCCTAAAGCCGTCTCCACGGTGGGTGAGCTGGATAAAAACTGGCATAATTCGAATCCAGCATCCTTGTGTATCTCCTTCACTCGTGTAGATACGCTGATAGCCTCGCTCTCGTCGGGTCGGATCAGCACTTGGTGGAACATCTCCTTGATGTCACCGCAGACTCCGACGGCTCCCTCTCTGAAATGAAAGAGCACAGCTGGCAAAGGCTTATAGTGCTGAGGCCCTTTGTCCAGCTCCGAGTTTAGCGAGGTTCCTCCAACTTTGGCTGCAGCATCAAACACAAGCTTGCCGGGCTTGTTTGGGTTTTCGACACCCAAATGTGGCAAATACCATAGGCGATCGCTCCTTACCGCGACTTCCTCCGGCTGCAGCCTCCTCGCGTATCCTTTAGACACGTAATCCTTTATAATCCGATCGTATTCCTGCGCCAACGGCTTGTTGCGCTTCATCTTCTTCTCGACGTTGACCAGCCTCCTGTACGCCATCTCATAGCTCGGTGGCATTACAACGTGGTCGTCCTTCCAGAGTAATCCCGTCTGGTAGCGACGCCCCACTTTCACCGTGGTGTCTTCGAGTATCCTTTGGGCCCGAACATCGTCGCTGGCTGCGACCGGCGGCGCGGTCTTCACTCCAAACTTCTCCATGTCGAAATAGTCCACCACCATCTTTTCCATCGCGTCATCCACTGACACGGCAAGTAGCCTACTTGGACCTCGGTGGGCGTTGTCGGTTGCCCACTTACAGGCCCAAACACAACCCAGCCCAGCTCGGTTGCGGCCGCATACGGTCTAAGTGGCAACCCCAGATGTCCGTGATCCAGGCCGATGAGCAGCTTCGGCACCACGTTGCTGTAAGGCTTCATCGGCAGACGCGCATCCCTGTGCACGCCCTGGGCATCTCGTCGGCTCAATGTCTGCATCGGCAAACTCAAACTCGAAACGGCATAAACGTTTTTCAATACATGGCGAGTGGGCTTTCCAACTCCACTTATCTTCAGACTCACCACGTTGGTAGGCTCTCTGGTTGCCTTACCTCCAAACCATTGGATATTTAGCTGCCGACGCTCTCCTTGCACTCCAAGATCCCTTCGTAGCTCGTCATCGATCATCGTGACGGAGGATCCCTCATCTAGGAGCGCAAACGTATCTACCTTTCGCCCCGCTCCGTACAGCGTAACCGGCAGTATACGGAACAGTAGACGGCCTCCTTCGGCGTCAACGCAGCTCAAATTCCTCTGCATGGGCGCTCCCGCTTCACGCGGAGCTCCTCTCTCCGGGCTGTTGCTGGGAACGGCTGGCTGCCGGTTCCTCTCCTGGTCCCTGTGACCATCTCGTAGCGAAGGCCTCCTGGCCGGGCTGCGTCTGGAAACTGCTGGCTGCTGGTTCCCTTCGTGGCGTCTGAAGCCACCTCGCTGCAGCGGCCTTCGCTCCTCGTCCGCACCATGTAGCAGACGGTGATGCTCCCTTCGGCATCCATTAATCTGGCACTCACCTTGCGTATAGCAGGATCTAGCCGTGTGCCCGCTTCGCAGGCAATTGAAGCAGAGCCGATGCCTCTTCAAATTGCTGCACCATTCATGTGGCGAAGCTCCAATAAATTCTCTGCAGTTCAATATTCCATGCTGTCCTCCACAGATGGGACAACCTCCATGCCGATCATCCTGTTGATCGCATTCATTATGGTCGACGCTTGCATGTAGAAGTCGACGCACACCACGTTTGCGTACTCCTGTAGCCACGCGCTGAATGGGACTACAGTGGGAAAGGGCGCAATCGTTGCAGCATGCCTGGCCCAGTCCACTCGCTTGCTCGTTGGCAGCTTGGCCACAAGCTCCTCCATGAGGGTTGGGTTTCCCAGGTGCTGCTTCGCCTTCGCTGACTGCAAGAAGGCCGCGAGGTTACTCACTCGGGTTGCGAAGGGAATGATCTTCGCCAAATTGTGCTCCGAAATTGGCTGCACCTCTCACACGTTGTTGAGCTGGCTGCGTATAAGCTGCTCCGGTCGGCCGAACCTAAAGCGCAGCTGCTCCATCACGGCGCTGACATTCCCTGGATGAATCAATAGCGCCTTCACTGCCTCGCGCGCTTCATCCTTCAGCGCCTTCAACAACCTCTGGTTGTTCTCCAGGTCCGTGCAGTTGTACGCTCGGGTCGTCTCCACGAACGCACAGCTGAAGATCGGCCACTCCTCGGGCTGCCCTCCAAACATAGGCATGTCCGGAAGCTTCCTTGGCCCATATGCTCCCTGGATTCCACTCGGCGTCGTCGCGGCGTAAGATCCGACAAGTGGCGATGCTGTTGCCGCATTGTGGATGCTCACGCCCGGTAGCACGAGTCCATGGCTGCGCAGTGCCTGTTGCACACAGTGGCTCCACAAAATAGTTGATAGTCGTTAGCAATGGAGGTCCACTCGAAGATTGCGGCAGCGTGCAGGCCGCACCGCTCGCACCGTCACCGTTGTATGGCACCGACCCGACCCCGTTATGTAAGGCCTCTCCGTTAGATGTGGGTATTGGCTGGCCGCTCCAAAATGGCGGCCGCCCCGACGCTCCACTGTTGGCGCCAACTGCGCTTGGGCCAACTGCGATTGGCGCGCAATTGGCGGTGCTTACACTTTCCAGGGATCTAGTCTTCTCCAGCTCCCTCTCCAACGCTGCGATCCTCTCCATGAGTTCCAACACGAGGGGCTGGTTCACCTCCGGTACTGAACTCGCAGCTGTGACAGCAGTACTTCTAGGTTGGAAAGCTACTGTAGTCACCGTAGTGGCCGGGCAAGGAATCGACGCCGCCGTGATGTTCACCCGCGTCCAAGTTCCTGCTCCACTACTGGCTGGCTGCTGACTCACTGTTGTTATAGGGGTGGCTTCTCCTCCGTTCAGCCGGGCACTCTTCCTGGGGGAATGCTGCATCTTTCCCAGCTCCAAAATGGCGGCGCCTCTGCGCGTCCGAAATGGCGTCTCTGACGCCTCGTACCGCTGACTGCGGCCACGGATGCTTGGCGCTCCTTGCGCCTTCTGACCGCTGTCTGCGGTCTCCACAAATGACGCTTCTTGCGTCTCCTTGTCGCTGGCTGCGACCCGTTCGTACCGGCGTTCGACGCTGGCTGCGTCCCTCTATGTCGCTGACTGCGACGCCACTGTCGCTGGCTGCGACTCCTCTGCCGGTACGTAGCGCTGGCTGCGCTCACACAAATCCTCCTCACTGGCCGTCTAAACCGTCACTCCAGTTCCGGCAACTCTCTAGCTGGCCGTCTAAACCGTCATTCCAGCGCAAGTTGCCCCTGCAGTCGCCCTAGGACTGCGAATAAAAGGTTGTCGTCGTGCGTCCAGGGAGTTGCCTTAAACGGCTACCCCACACATTGGTTCCCGAAAGAAAGGGCAGACTAATCCGTGGTAGTAGAACACGTTTTATTCTGGAAGAATTCAATGTTTCACAATTGCAACTAACTTAACTTACACCGCAGTGTGTCCTCCAACTCTTACACGACAATGAAAAGCTAAATTTTCTCGGCAATTTACAATGGCCAAAAACAATGTGCCCAGACACATAGCGGCTTACAAATCCTTCCACATTCGGACTTCTCAAAAATACTAACTAGAGCCTATCGATAACAATATTCGATCCGCGACAATTATTATTATATCAATTAATTCAAAAAAAAAAAAAAATTATACATATATGTATAGAAAAAATAAAGAACCAACCAACCAACTTAACGCCTACTGTTGTCACATGTTCACTAACCTATAAAAAAATACACTCTATTAAATACCTATTTAAATCATGTATAACAGTTAAAGTCGAAAGCACAAAAAAACTACAAAGGTGTATGGAAGCTGTAGAGGCGACTGAAGCAGTAAGCGATAAAGTCTCGATGAATAATCGGTAGTGGGCTTGCAGTCAGCTTGGTCACACCAATGTAAAGTCATACTAGATGCAGTAAGGTGTAGCTATGATATACCGGACGGTGTGCACCTCTTATAAGCTGCACCCGATATGTTTGGGATAATTCGATTATCGAAAAAAGTATTATCTATCCTCATACACACTGCTAATAAATACTTGATCCTAATGGTGTAGCGAAAGCAGCCAATTGAAATAGAAAAAAAAAAATAAAAAAAGGGAAAAGAAAAATCTAGTCGAATTTACTCGCGGCCCACTCTCAAACAGAAAAAAAGATTTTCTCTTTAATAATTCTGTATAACAAAAAAAAAAAATATCTCATGGAACAAGATTAGAAAGAAAACTCACACTAAAAAATATAAAAGATTTAGATAAATGCTTTGTTCTTTAGTAGCTAGTAAATTCAACTCTATAATTATAACATTCTTACGGCATACGCCTTTATTTTCTGATTTCGCAATCGAGGAAAACCTTGTTCTCTCAGCTTACTTTAGATTGTATTTGCATAATTACTTGCTTCCTTATCATGTACTTATTTTTAGCTATAAACATTGTTATTAATTTTTAAGCAACATTAAATACAGAAAAATATGAATTTCTAAAAACATAAAAACTGACTCGGCTGATGTTTCTCCGGACGTAGGGTGCAGAAAGGGACCACTAGAGCCATGCTCTTAAGGAAAGTGGTTTTAGGTAGGGTAGGGCAGTACGCGAACACGATTCCACCTGTGTTTCGCCGGCGACAAAATTCTCCAACCTCTTCTCCTGTGCTAGAACTGTCCTCTTCCGAAGATATTAATTTGCTTCCTCCGATTTCGTGTACTAGCTCCTTCATTTTGTTGTTGTTGTTGTAAGCACGCTCAATTTCTTGATCTTATTCATTATTGGATGTAGCGAAAAGATATCTGTACAAGCAAGACCACCGCACCCAACGCCATGAGCTAGAGCCGGACTTCTAAAGCGTGCACCCGCAAGTACAGGGACTCTAGTATTTCATCACTTCAATTCGTTACACATTAAAGCGCAGCAGCACTACTACTACTACACTAATACACACATATAATAGACATTCAAATATGGACACATATACATAGTATCACCAAAGACACTAGAATAACAAGATGCGTAACGGCCATACATTGGTTTGGCACTATGCAGCCAATTTTTTAGTGACGGCCAAAATTGCTCTCTTTCCGCTCGCTCCCGCTGAGAGCATAAGAAATCTTAAAATAGAATTTGCTTGCTTGTGTGAGTAAAAACAAGAGACGAGAACGCGTATATGTGTGCGTGTTGTGCTAGAAGACGATTTTCGGGCCGAAATCAATTCTGATCGAAGAAACGAATTTACATTGTACATATTGGGGTAGTTTTTGCCAATTTCGTAGCAATATGATAAAATAAAATAATTTTTAAAAATTCGCGCCCTGACTATTATAATTTTAAAGCTTTTTAAATTTGTTTGTTAAAATCGCCGCTCGAATTAGCTACCGTTTACACATTTATATTTATGTTTAATTCTAATTTGTCTCTCATCTGACAATTTTTTAAAAGCGAAATATTTTTTTTGAAACACTTTTAATGTTAATGTTACATCATATGAAGTCAAATGACTTAATAAATATACTAAATAATTGAATGTGATAACTGTTTATTGCAAAAGTCATATTAAAGACACTAGAATTATTCTAGTGTCTTTGCTTTGTTCATATCTTGAGGGACGAAGTGCGGACACAAGCACTCAACAATCATTGCCTTATTAATTTTTCACACGTATTCATCTTGCGGAATACTCTAATGACAAATATTCTTACATAAAGTCATTTTTGAAATTTATTTTTGTGATAATATGTACATAGATTTGACTATTTCTAATCTATTTTCAAATAATAATAACGTTAAGGCAATGCAAAACAAGAATTTTTCGCATGGTGCCAATTGATCAAAAATAATACAGATTTAAAGTCTAAGAACTTCTAAGGTGAAGGGCATATTTTGTCAAATTTACAATGCATGAGCATACGTGTGCACACATAAAGTTGTCTGCTATCACTGTATGCGTAGAAAAGAGCTGTTCGCTGTAGCGCTCTTCGCTCTCTAACAAAAATTCGAGAGAGCCTGGAGCCACCTCTAGAGCCACGGCGAAAAAATCGTGTGCCAAAAAATCGTATGGCGTTACGCATCTTGTTATTCTAGGGTCTTTGGTATCACAAAATATAATACAATATTTACTACATTAATATATAAAGGAAAGCAAAACAAACCAAACAAACACCCAAAATCTTCGCTACACACAAAAAAAAAAAAACATACATACATTTGGGAAATGAACCAGATCAGGGAACTAAAATGAACGATGAAAGACAGAGCAAGGAGGGACTTCGAGTAGAATGGTGAACAAGAGCAGTCGCAAGTTTTTCAATCGCGCTATATACTTATGAGTGCGAGCGAGACGGAACGTGACGCCGCATCAGTTAAAGGAAAAACGACAACGACGCAAGAAAAAAAAAGGAAGAAGGAAGTCATGGTGAAGCTGAAGCAATTAGAAGTCAATCGACGACGGCGAGCAAAAGGTGTTTGTGACGCAGTGTTCATTGGAAGACTTCGGAAGGCGGAGTCCGAAAGGTGTTGGAGATTCCGTATCTATTGCTCGAAGAAAAACGGAAGCAGCCAAAACGTGTTGGAGACGCTGTGTTTATTCAAAAGCACAACGGCGGTAACCAACAGTTGAAGGCCACGCCGTAGAAATTGCAAGCAGACAATTGAAGAAGAACGGCATAAGAACGGTTACGGTATAGCAGAAGAAGAAGAACGGTGAAGCAATCAGAAAACGACAGTCGCTTCAGTGGCAGAAGAAGCAGAAGAAGAATAACGGCGCAACGAAATACGCAGCCACATATACGAAGGCGATTGAGCGGCAACAGAGACGAGAGAGGCGAAGCAACAGAGAAAGAGGCGAGGCAGTAGGAACGAAAGAGGCGAGGACAACAAAGAGGCGAAAACGACACTACAAGTTGTGTATCGTTTGCTGTTAACATAGATTTAACAGAGTTGGTTAAGTAGTATTGAAAATTTTAAAGAGAGGGTATGCTAAGTAGTTTTGCAGCTTGACGCAAAGAATATAAAGTTGATTTTATTTCGTATTAAGAATTTTGTACTGATAAATTTTATATTATTGAGAATGGATCGGATAGAAATTCTTGGGCTGCGCGTTGATGACCTACGAAATAAGCTGTCTGAGTTAAATTTGCAGACAAGTGGTACTAAAAGCATGCTGCAACAGCGGCTCCTTGCTCCAATGCTGGCCAAGTGATATCGTCGGCGGATGCAGACGCCAATACTAATAGCAAGGCCAAGAAACAGAAGAAGTGCCATTCTGGAAAGGATAACAATGGCTATCAAGCTGCTGGTTATCAAGACAACCAAGGTTCATCTGGCAATAAACAGGGAAGTCACACCTCTACGGCTATAACCTCCAATTCTTCAATGACGAGTAATGGTCTTCAGGACATGCAACCAGCTGGAGATGCTCCCGCAATCTCCCAGTGGATCCAGTCGAGGAACCATGCCGCACATGCCTCTGTTAGCAATAAATCGGAAGAGACAGCTGGTTGATCTCAATCGCGGGTGCAATCGAATGTTGTATCCATATCCTCGCCACACAAGCAGAACGCGCAGAGCGGAGTCACCTGCGCCGGAATCGCAAGTGGACACTAAGCAGGGACGTTAATGAAGATGCCGTGGTGCTGGTGAGCAGCGGCTATGAGGAGACCACCGCCGCCGACGATGGCCAAACAGAGAGAAGACTCACCCGACGAGAATCAAACCCTTTTCACATTTTCGCCAACCGGTACCGGTGGCCTGGCATATGCTCTTCTTTAAAATTCTCCTCCTCGCTATCCTCATCCATCACTAGTTGGCCATTTAATGTGGGAAACTTAATGACCGCCAAAATTTTGCGCTGCTGATTGCTTTCATTCATTAGCTTCTGGATGAGATTAGCGATATCCTCACGCTTCTTAGTTACTGTGAGCTGGTCAAACCAATTGCTCAGCTCCCCAATGGGCAGTGTATAGTCGATGAAGGGTTTTGTAAAGAATTGCTCCACAAACTGCAGCAGATAGAGGCCGCAATCTGTGAGATTCTGCTGCTGCGGCACCTCATAGATTAGAGTGGGCATATTATCCTTGTTGAAGATATGCGCCAGCGCATTCGGATACTTTGCCTTGTACTCACAGGTGAGATAATCCCGCAATATGGCAATCGCTCGATGTCATGAGGTGACCGCCAACGAATCGAAAATAAGAATCAATGGCTGTGTTTAGCTATTAAGTTTTTTAAAAGCTTTTGCGAATAATAAATAGCCGAGGAAAGTTTGTTTATTTTACGATACTGTTTATTTCGCGAATTGTTTACAGCAGCTAGGGCCGACAAAGAGCTATATCGAATGCACAAGTTTAGGTTTTGCACTTTTGCGGTTTGCACTGTGGGCATCGCAACTGCTACCACTGACTACTTCGGCTTACAATATTAAAAAGTATGAGATTAGTCTACTGCACAGTTTTGGCGGCTGCATGACCCAACATCCTCCCCGCGTTGGAAGCTTGGATTCCAACAGAGTCCTCAATGGGAAGCAGACAGACGTGTTCACTGCCCGCCTTATTACTCCAGACGGGGTCCTCAATTCTGCAACTCGAGCGACGCCGTCTCTGCCAGGAATCAACTGCATGACTCTCGCCAAATGCTATCTCATTGGGGGTAGATTCTCGTCCTTAACAAGAACGACGTTGTCCACGGCTACACCAGGCTTTGGGGTGCGCCACTTGGAGCGCTGCTGGAGCAACGTCAAGTACTCTTCCTTCCATCGCGACCAAAATATTTGCTGAAGAAAGGAGATGCGTTGCCAAGAGTCAAGCCGATTATAGTTTAGGCCCGATATATCTGGCTCGTCAAACGACGAAGGCGGACCACCACTGAGAAAATGCGCCGTTGAGAAATCCGAAGTGACAGACCGAATCGCAATTCCTACCGAGAATCCATCAGTCGCGAAATTGGAATCCCCGATTACAGTGACGGAGCCGGACGACCTCGACCTCTTAAGTTGCAGTTGATTTGCAAGCCGAGAGGTGACCCAGTGCAGTTGAGATCTCTTAATTGGGGGCAATAATATATGGCATGCTCTGCACTATGGCAAAGCATGCAACCAAGAGAATTTTGGGTGGTAGCAACTAGCGACGAACGTTTTCTGCCCACCTGAACGCCTGGCGCATAGGTTGCCATGGCGCAATCCACGGTCTCAAAAGTCCTACATCGCTGCTCCAGGAATGCAGCCATTGATTCCCACGAAAAAAAAAATACGTTTAAGTGTAAATGTTAATATTTGGTGAGGATTTCAGAGAAAACCAAGGAGAAGTAATTAGGGCATTCAAAAGTGATTAAAAGTTCTTTTCATAATTTCTTCCATCGGTGTCTACACCCCAGTTTCACAAATAGGACATCCTCGGCATTAATTCGAGATTTTCTTTCTACGGTAACTGGCTGTAACTGTCGATGCATATTTACGGGAAATTAGCAAAGAATTGATCAAATGTGTTCAAATACAATACAAAATAATGTGTTTCTTATGAACGTTCCACATTGTTCATATAGTGTTTTTGCTTTTTGATTGTCGCCTGAATTGGATATCGCTAATCTCATCCAGATGCTGCTGCGGCACCTCTACTCTATGAGCGGGCATATTATCTTTGCTAATTTCCCGTAAATGTGCAAACGACAGTTACCGCCAGTTACCGTAGAAAGAAAATCTGGAATTAATGCCGAGGTTGTCCTATTATAAATTATTTAGCGATCTTGTCAAATTGTGTTGTCAATTATAAATATTTTAAATATAATAGTAATAAAAATAATAGAATCGTTTGTATATTCTATTTTCTAACGCAAGTTAGAAGGTTAAAACACGTAGTTATACACGATACTCGTAGAGTGAAAGTATATACTACACTCTTTGAAAAGTATGTAACAGGTAGTTTCCGACCATTTAAAGTATATCTATGCTCAACCGAGTTTGTTAGCCGCAAAGAGTTTCATATAATTTATGCCACCTATGTAGAATTTACGACGCCACCTAACAAAATGATGTTTCCCAGGATGCGCACCTCTCCACGGTACATTTTTATACTAATATTATAATATTATCTTTTAAGCTACGCACAAAAATATTACAAATATAATTCTTCTTCAGTTCAGTTTCAATAAAAACCTAATTCAGAGGATAAGTGAAATAAAACGGATTACGATCTATTTTTACAAACTAACGTTATCTGGCTTTAAACTAATGCCGGGGGCAGTCCATTGACAGCCAACCACCTTGCCCACACCTTGTAATGACGACATTCACATGCTGCAACAACACTGGCAGCAAACGCGGGCACTTAAATAAATCATAGTGCACGCGGTTTGGCCGAATGAAATATCGAGTTATTCTAAAGAGGAACTCCTGGTGATGAAGATTTCAAATTAATATAGTATTTTAAATTAATGTTTGTCAAGCCCAAAATATCAGCTTGGTGCCATATTAACTCGGATTTCAGGAAACTTGAATAATTTTGAATTATACCTAATATGGGCTTAACTTTTTTATCCTTGTAGAAGCCTTCTCTTCCCCTGCGTATTCTGGGGCCAACATTCACATGCGGAAAAACATACTCCATCACTGTAAAAAAACCGGAAAAAGCATTGAGACGTAAACCCAGAAGAGTTGATATCAAAGGCGGCAAAAGCGTGGAGAATGCTGAAGACTTAAAGCGATTCAGTCAGATCGAAAAGAATGCCATAAGAATCTGGAACAAACACAGTGAATTGCGAAGCGATCTGTTGGAGGAGGAGGAGCACGAATAGATTGCCTTTAGTCGGTATCATCATCCTTATAATTTGTTGTTTGTTTGTTCGAGTTTTCCGTTACTCAGCTAATGTGAAAACGAACGCGAAATTTTATCACTTTTCTCTGATATCGATAGATATTAAGAAATAACATGAAAAAAAATTTAAAAATTTGTCCAAAGCGTGGGTGTGATTAGTTTGCCGACTTTAGAGCGTTAAAATGGGCGTGGCAAAAAGTTTTTTGACAAATCGTTAGAAATTTATATATCGACACTTTTTACCAAAATAAGCCGACGAGAAGTATTGAATATTTGAAAATAATAATACATAATAATAATAATAATAATAATAATAGAGTGTCATTTCTTTTCTACTCACTTTGGACCTTGCGACACCAAAAAGTTATTAAAAAATAAGGGTTGGCCATCCCAATTTTTTTTATTATATTCGGTATATAAGATAGATAGATTATAGATTATATAGTCGAACCAAAAAACAAAAAGTGTTCTACTTATACGAGAGCTAGGGCAGGACTTCTGTTTGCTCTGTAGTTGTATTAGCATTATGTATTATAGCATTATCAGTATTTGGTTTCAAATGTTGGGATACCAAATACGGTATAAACTAATTTATTAGCTTCTGTTAAAAATTGTATAAGTCGAGCTTTGAAAATGGTAATGTATTTGGGGATCTTAATCCCGTTCCAGTTTCGTGAAATAAAAAAAAAGCTGATAGTTGGGAAGCCGGTCGAAACTCGCATTCTTAAATTAAAAGACATAAAGATCGTGTCGCGTGATGCCTTTGTGATCGTTAACTTCGTGTTTCGAAACAAGAAAATTGACTTCGACATACCAGACAAGTTGTTGCTGCTGTATCTGGGCCAGAGACATGATTTCATGAATTTTTTAATAGATGTCATGGAAGTCGACGATGTCGTCCTGGACCAGGAAGTGCGTAACGCGCCTTCCCCGAAGCTACCACTACCGTGACCGCCTTCCCGACCGGCAGGCATGCTTCCTCCGATCGGTGTCGGATACGGAGTGACTAATAGCTGACAGACGCCCGCCTTATATAGCTACTGGCTGGGCTTAGTGTGCCCGCCGTCTGTGTGGCATTTGCCTATATTAGTGTGGCCAGCCTGCTTTGTCCAGTGTGACCCACCGCCCGATCTTATTGGCGCACTCGCTTAAAAAAATAATAGGAAATCCTTTTGTAAATAGTTACCTAATTTGATAGTGAGAATTTACTGCACGACCGGAGTAGCAAATAGGGCTTTTCAATGTTTTTGTTTAAAGAGGAGCTCAATGCTGACGACTAAAAATCGGACAGGTGGACCCGATGACGGACGCACAACTATAATTTGATTAGTGTCTGTACTTGTATTTGCAAAATGCTGAAATTAATACGAGAATACATTTTTGTTTTTGAAATTTCCAGACAAAGAACTTGCACAAACGGCTGAACTTTTAACTTTCTAAATACCTTATGTAAGAATACTAATTTTGTAAATGATCAAATGGTCAGTTCAAATATTATTTATTTTCAATATTCCCAACATTCAAATTTCAAAGCGGACTATCGATACCTATTCTTAAAAACACCCCACAAAATCCATATCAATTGGAAACATATATGTATCGATATGAGCAGCAGAACTCCGATGGCGATAGCAACTCGCATAGATGATTTTTGGATACAGCACTTGGAACGCCGTTTACCCCAACAATAAAAATAGAGAGATATTAAATATCGTATAAATCACACAGATAGGAAAATGAAAGGAATATAGTGATCAAAGTCACCGTGTAAGGTGACTCTTCAACCATCCAGTTAACTTTGCACATCAAGCAGCCCGAGAATTTGCAATCGAAACGAGAAACTTCATCTCAGTCGGATTAGCCCATAACGTGCATATGTTGTACTGTTGAATCCGGCTCCAAAATGGATCGCAAAGAAGCTGTTTTGAAGGACCAAGCGGTACGTGAAGAGCTCACTCCAACGGTTGTCAAACCAACAATTGGCCAACAATGGTTGCCAGCCAGCTTCAAGTGCAACCAAAGGCAAGAAGCACAAATAAGTCCTTGTGCTGGTTCAAGACAACCATCTGGCAATAAACTGGGAAGTCACAACTCTACGGCTATATCCTCCAATTCTTCAATGACGAGTAATGGTCTTCAGGGCATGCAACCAGCTGGAGATGCTCCCGCAATCTCCCAGTGGATCCGGTCGATCCGACGATGGTCAAATAGAGAGAAGACTCTCACCCGACGAGAATCAAACCCTTTTCACATATCCGCCAACTGGTACCGGTGGCCTGAGCATCACCATAATGATATAATTATTGATTTTTATCTGCGCTGGCTAAAGATTAACATCATACCAGAGGATCCGCGCGATAGGACGCACATCTTTAGTACGTTTTTCCACAAGAGATAGATCACACGAACGAATCCCAAAAATACGAAGCAGACGGCGGCCCAGAAGCGTCACGAAAGGGTTGAGTAGGGGACACGAAACGTGAATATATTCGACAAGGAGGACTTCATCATAATACCATTCAACGAGCAGTCCCATTGGATACTGTTTGGATATGTTATCCAAACCTTAGAAGCCCGGTGGTAAACAATAATAATGTACAGACGACAGTCAGCGATGATATTCCAATCAAACAGCCATTGATTCTTATTTTCGATTCGTTGGCGGTCAGCTCACGACATCGAGCGATTGCCATATTGCGGGATTATCTCACCTGTGAGTACAAGGCAAAGTATCCGAATGCCCTGGCGCATATCTTCAACAAGGATAATATGCCCGCTCATAGAGTAGAGGTGCCGCAGCAGCAGAATCTCACAGATTGTGGCCTATATCTGCTGCAGTATGTGGAGCAATTCTTTACAAAACCCATCATCGACTATACACTGCCCATTAAGGATCTGAGCAATTGGTTTGACCTGCTCACAGTAACCAAGAAGCGTGAGGATATAGCTAATCTCATCCAGAAACTGATGAATGAAAACAATCCGAAGCTCAAAATTTTGCCGGTCATTAAGATTTCGTACTATCAACGAAATCAAACTTCAGACGAAAACGGAGGACGACTACAGAAAAGTCACAAACTATTTTACCGCACAAAAAATAGGCTTCTACACCTACCAGCTTAAAAGCAGCAAGGGCCTGCTAGTAGTTCTGAAGGGCATTGAGTCTGATGTTACGCCCGAAGAGATAACTGAGGCGCTAAAGGAAAAGGGATTTTACGCCAAAAACGTGTTCAATATCAAAAACAGAAACAGGCAGCCCCAACCACTCTTCAAGATTGAGCTTGAACCAGAAAACAAGCCTCCTAGAAAAAACGAGGTTCACCCAATTTACAAACTCCAGCTCCTTTTGCACCGTAGGATCACGGTAGAAGAGCCGCACAAACGCAACGCTCCTGTACAATGTACAAACTGCCAAGAGTATGGCCACACGAGGTCATATTGTACACTTCGCCCGGTGTGCGTAGTCTGTGGAGATCTCCACGACTCCAAACAGTGTCAAATTAACAAAGAAAATGTATGCGGAAAAAAATGCAATAACTGTGGGGGCAATCACACAGCAAACTACAGAGGCTGTCCAATCTACAAAGAGCTGAAAATCCGTCTTCACAAAAGAATGAACACGGCGCGGGCACACCAAGGAACAGCTACCCTGATACCATCAGAGACAAATCCTGAAGTAATTTTCTCGAAAGCAGCAAGTTTCGCTCCCTGGCCTACATCCAACACTAACAAGACAACATTTGCTAACGTTTTAAAATCAGGTATGACGCCTCCAACCCAAAACTCCCGAACTCCACATGAAGTGCACACAAAATTAGACACACAACAAAACTATCAACCAGCTGCGCAGCAGGAAACAAAAACTGAAGCTATGATGCAAGCCTTACAACAGAGCATGATGGAATTTATGACATTTATGAAGACCACCATTCAAGACATGATGCGTAATCAAAACCTTTTGATACAAATGTTTGTAGCCCAACAATCAAATAAATAATGGCTACCTTACGCATAGCTACGTGGAACGCCAATGGCGTTTCACAGCGCAAACTTGAGCTAGCTCAATTCCTACATGAGAAGCATATCGATGTAATGCTTCTTTCGGAAACTCATCTCACAAGCAAATACAATTTTCAAATAAGAGACTACCATTTCTACGGTACAAATCATCCCGACGGAAAAGCACACGGTGGCACCGCCATACTCATAAGGAACCGTATGAAGCACCACTTTTACAAAGAATTTGCGGAAAATCATCTTCAGGCCACATCTATCAACATTCAGCTGGATGACAACACTCTCCTTACACTAGCGGCCGTATACTGCCCCCCCCGTTTCACAGTATTAGAAGCTCAATTCCTGGATTTCTTCCAAGCACTAGGGCCACACTTCATTGCAGCAGGCGACTACAACGCTAAACATACTCACTGGGGATCGCGACTTGTGAACCCAAAAGGAAAACAGCTTTATAAGACTATAATAAAAGCCACTAATAAACTTGACCATGTTTCCCCCGGGAGTCCTACATACTGGCCATCAGACCTTAATAAGCTGCCAGACCTGATCGACTTCGCAGTTACGAAAAATAATTCCCGCAGTTTGGTTAAAGCTGAATGTCTGCCGGATCTGTCATCTGATCACTCGCCTGTACTAATTCACCTCCGCCGGTACGCAGAAAACGTGAAACCACCAATCAGATTGACCTCTAGCAAAACAAACTGGCTCAGGTATAAAAAATATATAAGTTCACATATTGAGCTAAGCCCAAAACTCAATACTGAATCTGATATAGAGAGCTGCACGTGGGCATTGCAATCCATCCTTACTGCAGCAGCTCTTACTGCAACACCCAAAATAACAAATAATGCAATTAATTCAAAGAAGACCAACGTACAAATCGAGCAACTCGTCCACGTAAAACGTCGCTTACGCAGAGAATGGCAATCTTCCAGATCCCCAACTGCAAAACAAAAGCTAAAAGTAGCCACACGGAAACTGGCCAACGCTCTGAAACAAGAAGAGGACGACGATCAGCGACGATACATAGAGCAACTCACACCAACAGGCACAAAACAAAAGTCACTGTGGCGAGCCCACTCAACTCTTCGCCCACCGACTGAAACCGTTTTGCCGATAAGGAATTCCTCAGGTGGCTGGGCCCGTAGTGATGAAGACAGAGCCAACACATTTGCCGCTCACCTACAAAATGTGTTCACGCCAAACCAGGCTACTAGCACATTCGCGCTACCGTCCTATCCCGTAAACCGCCATCAGCAACTCACCCCAATTGTGTTTCGTCCTAAAGAAATAACTAAAATAATCAAAGACAATCTCAGCCCGAAAAAATCCACCGGCTGCGACCTTATAACACCGGAAATGATCATCCAGCTGCCACATTCTGCAGTACGCTACATAACCAAGCTCTTTAATGCCATCACCAAACTTGGTTACTTTCCACAACGATGGAAGATGATGAAGATCATAATGATTCCAAAGCCTGGTAAGAACCACACAGTCGCTTCATCTTACAGACCAATAAGTCTACTCTCATGCATTTCGAAACTATTCGAAAAATGCCTGCTGATCCGACTTAATCAACATCTGATATACCACAATATAATCCCAGCCCACCAATTTGGATTTCGCGAAAGCCATGAACCATTGAACAGGTGAATCGTATTACAACGGAAATAAGAACTGCATTTGAATATCGCGAATACTGTACAGCAGTATTTTTAGACGTATCCCAAGCATTCGACAAAGTCTGGCTCGACGGCCTAATGTTTAAAATTAAAACATCCCTACCCGAAAGCACACACAAACTTCTAAAGTCTTACCTCTATGACAGAAAGTTTGCAGTGCGGTGCAACACTGCCACTTCCACTGTATGAACAGGAGTTCATACTGAGGCTGGTGTCCCCCAAGGCAGCGTTCTTGGGCCAACCTTATACCTCATCTATACAGCCGACATCCCTACAAATAGTCGCTTAACGGTATCCACATTTGCCGACGATACAGCTATCCTTAGCCGTTCAAGGTCCCCTATCCAAGCTACAGCACAGTTGGCACTGTACCTCATCGACATTGAGAAGTGGCTCTCTGACTGGCGAATAAAAGTAAACGAGCAAAAATGCAAGCACGTGACGTTTACGCTAAACAGACAAGACTGTCCTCCGCTCTTGTTGAACAGCATACCACTCCCGAAAGCAGATGAGGTAGCGTACCTAGGAGTACACCTTGACAGAAGACTCACATGGCGCAGGCACATTGAAGCCAAAAAAACCCAACTTAAACTCAAAGCCAACAACTTACACTGGCTCATCAACTCTGGTTCTCCGCTCAGCCTAGATCACAAGGTCTTGCTCTACAATTCTATATTGAAACCAATCTGGACCTATGGCTCACAGTTATGGGGCAATGCCAGCAACGGCAATATTGACATCATTCAGCGAGCACAATCAAAGATTCTGAGAACCATCACTGGGGCACCGTGGTACGTTCGGAGTGAAAACATCCAAAGAGACTTAAATATCCCATCAGTTACCAACGCAATCACGGAACTTAAGGAAAAATACCATAGCAAGCTTCACACGCACCCCAACCACCTAGCGCGAGGTCTAATCCAGCTCAGCAGCCGTTCCCGTCTCCGGCGAAAGGACCTACCAACCCAGCGAATAATACCAACCCGTCTAATCATAGAACAGTTGGAAAAATAATACAACTCTTCAAAAAATACTTGTTATAGTTAAGATTTTTAAACTTATTGTTAGTTCTTATACAAGAAGATTCAATAAATAAAAGCAAAGTAAAATAAAAAAAAAAAAAAATTAAGATTCCCACATTAAATGGCCAACTGGTGATGGATGAGGATAGCGAGGAGGAAAATTTGAAAGAAGAGCAAAGAAGAGAACCTGCGCAATGCAAATGTAATTGTCGTAATAAGGCAGCAATTTGAGCAGTTAATAGATGAATAAATTAAATATCAAGTGAGATTTGTATTACTTCTAGTATAATATATATCTTACAGTAACTCAAAGAGACGAACATGTTGGCAATCATATGAAACGAATTTACGCATAGCATCAGAACCATCGCCCTGGCGAAAATCTTGATTTCAATTATAGATTTCGAAGGCTTTGAGTTCATAAACGATCAATCTTATCAGCGATTGTTGACGCTGCTGCAGTGCATCGATAGCATTTGAATTTTTTTACCGCAAGGGGAGACAGATAACACACAGATCGCAACAAATCGAATGGGGTGATAACCCTCAGCTTGCCATTGGCTGTTTACCCACCCATACCAACCTGTAGCCCACGCCGACATTGCGATTGAGGAACCGGTGGCCAGGCGACGGGTCACCCACTCAATGGGTATCATCTAGCACTTGCGGGCGATGAAGGACTTGGCGCCGCACTGCTTCACATAGGCGGTGCGAATGAAAATTAAAAAAATTAGAAATTGACTGACGTGCATTATAGTTCATTTGACTTATATAGTTTAGTAACTCACCTGCCTCGTTGAGCAGCCGGACGACCTGACCGTTGGTGGTATTGGAGATCTCCGCCTTGCCGGCCAGATCGTGTGCTTTGACACCATCACCGGCGGTGATGCGATCCTTGCTGAGGAGCAGGCAAAGTCCTGGCTGCTCTGGCAGATCGTACACCTGCTTGGTTTTGCCCTCGATGATAACCTTGCCGAGTTTATAGCCCTCAACGATGCTATATGATATATGATGATACTGATTTAAGGAATGGAATTTGTTTACGAAATCCACTATTATCTTGATTTAAACAATGGAAAGCCGGCCTTCTTGTTTACAGCAGACAGCTCAATAAACAGCATTAAAAAATGATAGTACTTTATTCTTGATTATCAGAACCAGGAAAATATTCCGTTGTTTTTTTTTAAGTAACCCGAATAACTGTTTTAATAAATCCAAGGCTGGCGGGAAAACATAAACAACTGTCTTGCTTTCCACCACATTAAGCTTGTCTTTTATTGATAAAAGATCGGATAAGCTTTAAGGTAGCTTTGGTAATATTTACGTTCTAGGCACAACAATTGTTTATTTGGACTTGTGGGCTTTATGAAGTTTATAATTTATGGTTTCGGGGAAACCTTGGCAATGGATAAACTTACTGGACGCGGTCGTGGTGGTGGACATCTCGTTAATCGCACGTTGTTGGTTGCTTCACTTTAAGAATCGAAATTGAAATCAATTGGCGGCTGTCTGTTTCACGTGTTGCGGGCTTTGCTTTATGCTCGATATTCGCTGGTGCCTTCCCCCTCGCTCTCTATCTTTTTCGCACTCTCCGCTTGGCTCTATTATTACAATCCGCAAACTCCGACGTTCGTCTGCATCAAAGAATCGCTCCAAAGCAACTGAGCGTCTATAGAATCGCCGGCGCGACTTTATGGCTCGATTTTTTTTATCGCGGAACCCCAACACCAATGCAAAGAGATCCATGTGTTTGCGCTCGCGTGTGTATGTTTGCGTGTGTTTGTGTATGCTTAGAGTCGAGTATAATGCTGATTGGTAATACCCTGCAATTTCCCAAATGGCTGATGAACACGGCGCGGGGCCATTTAATATGTACTTATGTACATACATATGTACAGTTTTGGCAATCTATAAAGCTTTTCTTATGCGTGACAAATTTTATTGTAGCATTTTATTTACAAATTTTGTTTCTAAAATATTTTCTATTCATTTGGTGACTTTCTAAATTTTGAATTTTTTTTGATTTTTGGCCATTCTTCAACTCCTGACATCCAGCTCATCCTGCCTATCATGCTCATCCTCTAGTAGGTAGCCTCTTTATCGTCTTGTTGGCCGATGTCACTATGTCTCAGTAAAGGATCGTATCTGAATGATATATTCATTGATTTTCATCTGCGCTGGCTAAAGAATAACATCAGCTGGGTAAAGACGCACATCTTTAGCACATTTTTCCACAAGAGATTGACCACACGAACGAATCCCACAAATATGAAGCTGACGGCAGCCCAGAAGCGTCACGAAAGGGTTGAGGAGTGGACACGAAACGTGAATATATTCGACAAGGACTTCATCATAATACCATTCAACGAGCAGTCCCATTAGATTCTGGCCATCATATGTTTTCCAAAGCTTAGAATCCCGTCGGTATAGAATAATAATGTACAGACGACACTCTGCGATGATATTCCAATCAAACAGCATTGAGTCTTATTTTCGATTCGTTGGCGGTCACCTTACGACATCGAGCGATTGCCATATTGCGGGATTGTCTCACCTGTACAAGGCAAAGTATCCGAATGCGCTGGCGCATATCTTCAACAAGGATAATATGCCCGCTCATAGAGTAGAGGTGCCGCGGCAGCAGAATCTCAGATTGCGGCCTCTATCTGCTGCAGTATGTGGAGCAATTCTTTACAAAACCCTTCATCGACTATACACTGCCCATTGGGGAGCTGAGCAATTGGTTTGACCTGCTCACAGTAACTAAGAAGCGTGAGGATATCGCTAATCTCATCCAGAAGCTAATGAATGAAAGCAATCAGCAGCGCAAAATTTTGGCGGTCATTAAGTTTCCCACATTAAATGGCCAACTAGTGATGGATGAGGATAGCGAGGAGGAGAATTGTAAAGAAGAGTATATACCAGGCCACCCGTACCGGTTGGCGAATATGTGAAAAGGGTTTCTCGTCGGGTGAGAGTCTTCTCTCTGTTTGGCCATCGTCGGCGGCGGTGGTCTCCTCATCGACGCTGCTTACCAGCACCACGGCATCTTCATTAACGTCCCTGCTTAGTATCCACTTGCGATTCCGGCGCAGGTGACTCCGCTCTGCGCGTTCTGCTTGTGTGGCGAGGATATGGATGCAACATTCGATTGCACCCGCGATTGAGATCCACCAGCTGTCTCTTCCGATTTATTGCTAACAGAGGCATGTGCGGCATGGTTCCTCGACTGGATCCACTGGGAGATTGCGGGAGCATCTCCAGCTGGTTGCATGCCCTGAAGACCATTACTCGTCATTAAAGAATTGGAGGTTATAGCCTAGAGTTGTGACTTCCCTGTTTATTGCCAAATGAACCTTGGTTGTCTTGAGAACCAGCAGCTTGATAGCCATTGTTATCCTTTGCAAAATGACACTTCTTCTGTTTCTTGTTCTTGGTATTATTATTGGCACTTGGCCAGCATTGGTGACTTCATCCACCGACGATATCACTTGGCCAGCATTGGTGTCTCCCGGAGAGCAAGGACTTTTCTTGTGCTTCTTGCCTTTGGTTGCACTTGCAGCTGGCTGGCACCCATTGTTGGCCACCAAAGTCTCTGATGGTTTGACAACCGTTGGAGAGAGCTCTTCACGTACCGCTTGGTCCTTCAAAAAAGCTACTTTGCGATCCATTTTGGATTTGGATTCAACAGTACAACATATGCACGTTATGGGCTAATCCGACTGAGATGAAGTTTCTCGTTTCGATTGCAAATTCTCGGGCTGCTTAATGTGCAAAGTTAACTGGCTGGTTGAAGAGTCACCTTACACGGTGAGTTTGATCACTATATTCCTTTCATTTCCCAATCTGTGTGTTTTATGCGATATTTAATATCTCTCTATTTTTATTGTTGGGGTAAACGGCGTTCCAAGTGCTGTATCCAAAAATCATCTGTGCGAGTTGCTATCGCCATCGGAGTTCTGCTGCTCATATCGATACATATATGTTTCCAATTGATATGGATTTTGTCGGTTGTTTTTAAAAATATGTATCGATGTCCGCTTTGAAATTTGAATGTTGGGAATATTGAAAATAAATAATATTTGAACTGACCATTTGATCATTTACAAAATTAGTATTCTTACATAAGGTATTTAGAAAGTTAAAAGTTCAGCCGTTTGTGCAAGTTCTTTGTCTGGAAATTTCAAAAACAAAAATGTATTCTCGTATTAATTTCAGCATTTTGCAAATACAAGTACAGGCATTAATAAAATTATATTTGTGCGTCCGTGTTATCGGGTCCACTTGTCCGATTTTTGTCGTCAGCGTTAAGCTCCTCTCACCACATGGATTGCTTGGCGGCGATAAGAAAATCAAATGTAAACAAAATTTTTGTTTTTTGCCAAGAGCGCCTTTATAAAAAAAAACTGACAGACACACACACGTTTTCCTGTTCGCGGGCCAAAGGGCTCCATTTCGCAATTTGCATCGGTTGCCAAGTGCGGAAAAACGCATCTAAATCACAACGTTGTAAGCTGTCAGAAAGTTTGCCAAGTCGAATTCCTTAAATGTGAAGGAACTGGAAACTGGCTTTTGTTTTACATTTACAAATTTACTATTACTACTACTATATAATTAAATTCTTGCAATATTTATAAGTGAAAAAAATATAATTTTTATTTCACTAAATGATTACAAAACTTTTTATTTGAGAGGAACACCGACCTTTTACAATTAGGTCTCAAAATGAACTCTGATAATTATTCTGATTTGATTGACGTGTATTGTAAGTGTATTAGTATGTAGGCATATGCTTAAGTCTTAGGGACTTGTGGATATGTCACTCCCCCAACCTTTGAATTTGGCCTGTCCTCAGGTCGTTAAATTTGGGTATAAGGTAATATTATTTCCTTGTTGAATATTCTCATTGACATTATTTTCAAGGTGCGTGTGTTCTTTTTGCTTACGATATTTGACAATAATTTTCTTAGGTATAATTTTAAACGTATATGCTACATACAGAGTCAAACTAATTATCATTATGACGAACGTTGTAATGCATATAATTTGGAGAAAGTTATAGTGTTTTACATGGGATTCTATCATTTCTCTCGTTTGTAAGTGATTTATTGGTTCTAGACGTGTTACATTGTTTGTGATATAAATTGTTTGTGTAAAATCTGCTATATAATAATATTAGAGATTAGAGATTAGAAATTCATCTATTTGCATGGTAGAATTTTTAATTTTAATGATGTTGTTTCCTGATACTAATATTTTATTGTTTGTACAGTCTTAACAGCTGTTTCAGGAATATTCCATGTTAATAGTATATTTGGTTCTATATAATTTATTTTGTAATTTTTATGTGTTTTAATATATTTGCATTGAGTTTGCTCTTGTTTGATGATTCCAATAATACATTTGTCGAATATTACCCTATTGGTATCTTTATGGAATACTTGGTTATCAAATATGTAGAATTTATCGAATATTTGCTCGGTTAGAATATAATTATGTTCATCTGGGTACGGAACAATTTGGAATATTGGAATTTTAGTGACTTCGCTACATGGGAAATAATCAAAATTTCGTTCGTATCTGTTTTAAGCCAAGTTGACGTTTTTATCTTTAGCATTTTTTCTGAATTTACATGTTTTAAATAGTCATGCTTTAGTAACTTTGGATTGAAAATTCCAAGTCTGGTTAATTGCATACCCAATTCTATGTCTTCTATATATTCTGTAAATTGCTGTAGGTTAAATATTAGTACTGCACTTTGTTGGTGTTGTTCTTTATCTACTTTGAGCTTATTAATTATATCTATACCACTATTGATTACATCTATAATCGTGTTTAGGACATGGGTTTTTACATAGTCTTCTGACATGTTGTTTATTTTTTCTTCCAACTCTTCTCTGTCGTCTTCATCTAATGTGCCGAATAAGAATTTGTATGCTTTTCCTACTACGTTTAAAAGACTTCTTTTACTTCGACTAATAATTCTTAACCAATTTATTTCTCGTTTTAATTTGTCGACTAAATATTGTATTTGTGGTACATTAGGATAGTTGTTTGCTTCATTTACTATATCTTCGAACATGAGCATTGTCTTTGTTATTTTTCCATTGTTCCTGTTTGGAATATAAGATATCCATTCTTCGCGCTTATTGGATTTACTTCTATATTGTTGCACTTGACCATGGTGAAAAGTGATAGTATGCAACTAAGCATTATTAGAAGTATGTTGTATACTTTGTGCTTCTTTGGTTAGTCTGGAATTATCATATTTGCTCTTATTACATTTTTTCTGTTTCTTAAATTTTGTCCTATAGTGAACGATTTTCCTACCACGGTTTGTTTCTTCGAAATGTTTATCATCTACTTGTCCAATCCTTCCTGTATTTTTGAATGGATTGGTTATTTTACTTTTACTTCAAAATCGTGCCTATTCTTATTGAGGTATTCTATCTTATCGATTTTATATTGTTGTACGTTAAAGTCTGGGCTGCCTGCATATAGGAAAATGTCTGCTGAAAATCTTTTGGTACTATTATGTTTAGTTTTATGATTGTATATGTATAGAATTGTTTCGAATTTTGTGCACCTATCTTCAATATTTTGCTCGCTACCAATGATTCTTAGTTTTTCGTTTACGGTCTTGTGGAATCTCTCTATGTCAGATATACCATTTTTGCTAGTCGTTATAGAAATTTGTACACCTTCAGATCTTAACCAATTTTGTAGGGCTATACACATAAAAGCTGAGTCTTTATCTGCTTTAATTTCTTTTCCTATATCATTGAATATTTTAGTAATGGCTCTTTTTGCTTCTAGCCAATCTCTACTTTTTACTTCAACTAGTGATGCAAATTTCGAATAGATATCAATGCAAGATAAGAAGATCTGGTTTCCTGTGAGATAAAAATCTATCACGTATTTTTCTCTTGTGTTAAATATTTCCGGTGTTGTTTCATATGTCAATTTCGTGTTTCGATGTTCTGTTTTTGCCAGATTACAAATTTCACATTAACTGATAATGTTTTGAATAAGCTTTTGACTATCAGGATAGTAATATTCTTTTTTAAATAAATTGATTGTTTTTTCTATACCCGGATGTAAAAGTTCCTTATGTTTCTTTAAGATTAAATCTTTAAATTCTGCATACGTTATTATATCAATAAACTTTGTCTTAAGAGTTTTATGAAATTGTTAGGGATTATAATTTCGGTAAACGCTCTCTGGAAGATCGGAAAATCTTCGTCACTACGGAAATAAATTGCACTCTTTTTGGTACACACATATTCCTTAATGAGGTTTTTGGCGAGTTCAGGTGTCATTTCTTTATAGACTATTTTAATCTTTAACTTTTGAAAGAAATGTTGTACACTTGTTGTATCGTTGTCGACTTTTTCTATCTCTATTTGTCTAGAGAAGAAATTTATTGGCCTTTCTGTTATAGATATGTAATTTTGATTATCTTCACTGGCGCTGTGTATAGTTGCGTCTGCGCTGTTTTCGACCTCGCCAACCATAACTTCTTCCATTTTCGTGCGGGAAAGAGCATCCGCGACATGATTTTCTTTGCCTGGAAGATATTTGATTTTGTAATCAAATTCATTGAGTTTTATTTTCCATCTTTGCAATTTCATATTTGGTTCTTTAATGTTGTTGAGTCATACCAGTGGCTTGTGATCACTTAATATTTCAAATGGCCTGTCGAATAGGTATGACCTGAAATATTTTGTAGCCCAAACTTTAGCTAACAATTCTTTTTCAATCATAGCATAGTTGATTTCATGTTCGTTTAGCGTTCTACTGGCATAACAAACTGGCTTGTGATTTTGTGATAACACTGCAACATTAGCTACATTACTGGCATCAGTTGTCAGAGAAAAGGGTTTTGAAAAATCAGGATAGATTAATATCGGGTCTGAAGTTATCAAAACCTTTAGTCTTTCAAATGATTCGATGTAGTCTTTACATTTGGTGTCTATTATAGCACCTTTCTTTAATTTGAGGGTCATGGGTTTAACTATTTTAACAAAGTTAGGAATAAACTGGCGATAGAATCCACATAATCCCAAAAATGATTTTATTTGCTTAGGTGTCTTGGGTACTGGAAAATTTGTAATTGCTTTGGTTTTATTTGGATTTGGCTTGATGCCATTTGTTGTGACGATGTGTCCTAGGAATTCAGTTTCTTTCTTCATGAATTCACATTTATATAGTTGCAACTTTAAATTAGCGTCTCCCAGTTTTTCAAAGACTTTCTTTAGGGATAAAATGTGTTCTTCCAATGAAGTGGAATAAACAATAATATCGTCTAAATAGACTAAACAGTCTTTGTAGATTAAATCTTCCAGAAGATTATTCATGCATCTCTGAAAAGTAGCTGGAGCGTTTTTTAAACCAAAAGGCATACGAGTATATTCATAATGCCCATGCTTAGTTGAAAAAGCTGTTTTTGCAATAGAATTTTCATCCATTTGGATTTGGTGAAATCCCTTAGCTAGATCTATAGTTGTATAGTATTGGCATCTACCTAATTTGTACAATATCTCATCCATTCGGGGAATGGGAAATTTGTCGTATAGCATATCCTTCATTTATTTTATTGGATTCTACCGACTGCGCCAATTAAATTCTTGCAATATTTATAAGTGAAAAAAATATAATTTTTATTTCACTAAATGATTACAAAAATTTTTATTTGAGAAGAACACCGACCTTTTACAATTAGGTCTCAAACTGAACTGTAATAATTATTCTGATTTGATTGACGTTCAAGCCTCGGTATCGAGCTTTTCCAATATGGACTTTAGACTTTAGGATTCTGATCGTGACGAGAAAAAGCTTTGCGTTTCTCTTGGATTCAAGTGCATTTGCTCTTGGATACAAGTGCTCTTAGATTCTTATAATTTGTTTATTGAAATCGATACTTTTGTTTTTCGGGATTGCGGTTCCGACCTTTGAACGTGGGAACGTGACGATGGGGTGAGGCTTAAGCAAGGAATTGTTTAAATTAGGGGACGGATGTTTAGTCTACTAGTGGGTGACTTATCTAGAATTGGGGTTTTTTCCATTCTCGAGGATCATATAACAATCTTATTCTTATCTGGTATCTGTTGGGTACATCCGGAGTAGTGTATGTTTTATTGGGGTGTATATGTTGTAAGTGTATTAGTGTGTAGGCATATGCTTACGTCTTAGGGACTTATGGATATGTCACTATATATACTTTACTAAATAGTGTCTTATCTGTGCTGGCTGCAATAATATATTTTGCAAAATATATTTTTATTCGGGTTATTTCTTCTATAAATATATTAATTATATATGTCGCAGATCATTTAAATGTAACGACATTTCTAGTAATTGCGCGTTTCTGTTTGGCACGCTCCAATTCCTTTGATGCGCGGCAGAGAACCGTTAGAGTTTTAACGGAAGCGTACAGAAAAATGCGGTGTGCATTAGTATTGATGTGCGTGGACTGGAGTGGGTCTCCAAAATGTGTTGGCAATGCGTGTAGAGTTAAGAACTACGCGTAATTCGGATTTTGTGAAAAGAGATTGCATCGTTGAGCAGAACAGACATGCCTCGCTCACGCTGCAGAAAACGTTATGCAACAACGAGAATAGTGAAGAGGAAAAAGAGTGTCCTGATGACTCTTCGACATCAGAAGTGGGATCGGGTCCTATAACTTCAACAGTAGATGGACCATGGCGTACTATTATGGAAATGCAAAATACAAATTTAATTGAACTTGTGCGGGCCATACAAACAACGGCATCTGATGGTAGCAAAACATTCAACCGAGAAAAGCGAGTGGAGCAGTGCAGTGTTGCATTACCTAAGGGATTCATAAATCATAGAGGCAAAATTTTCGAAATCACGTTTGATTCTGGAGCTGAATGTTCGCTGCTGAAAGAAAAGCTAAGTATTAAATTTTCTGGTAAAAGATTTAATAATGTTGTTATGTTAAAAGGCATAGGCAATAATGGAATATTTAGTACTGTACAGGTTTTAAGTAACGTAAAAATTGACGATTACTGCATTGAAATTTTGTTATATGTAATAGGCGATGATATTGTTATTGGTCCCGAAATATTAAATTTGGGTTTTGATATTGTCATTTCGTCAGACCGATTTAAAATTTCGAGAACCAAAATAATTAATTTGCGTACCAGCTGTGATTCAGCCGATATTGATACTGAACTTGATGAACAAGATAAAATAAAATTCGAATTCTCTTTTAAAGGGTATCCCATGTACTAAGGTTAAAGTTGGCAACATGAAAATAAGATTAATTGATCCAAGAAAGACAGTTCAAAGAAGGCCATATCGATTAAGCCCATGCGAGCGAGATTTAGTTCGAGAAAAATTGACGAATTGCTGAAATGCAATATAATTAGACCAAGCTGTTCACCTTATGCAAGCCCTATATAGCTGGTAAAGAAAAAAAATGGTTCGGATAGGCTTTGTGTCGACTATAGGGAGTTAAATTCAAACACAGTCGCTGATAAATACCCTCTGCCATTTGTACAGGATCAAATAAGTAGACTTCGAGGAGCTTATTATTTTACATGTTTAGATATGGCTAGTGGTTATTACCAAATTCCCTTAAATGCGGATTCAATTGAGTATACAGCGTTTGTGACACCCGATGGTCAGTATGAATTTTTATCTATGCCTTTCGGGCTTAAAAATGCGCCGTCGGTATTTCAACGATTAGTAATGAAAGTGCTCGGGGATCTTGCAAATTCTTATGTTATCGTCTATATGGACGGCATCATGATAACTGCATTAACACAGTGAGAAACGTTAGAAAGATTACAAATTATTCTAGATGTTCTGACAGAGGCCGGGTTTTCATTCAATATTAAGAAGTGTTCCTTCTTGAAAACATCTATTCAATATTTAGGCTACAATGTTTGTGCTGGCGAAATTCGCCCAAACCCTCAGAAAATTGTTGCGTTGACTGCTCTTCCGCCTCCAAAGTCAGTCACATCGCTTAGGCAATTTATTGGATTAGCAACTTATTTCAAACAGTTTATTAAGGGATTTTCACAGTTGATGAAACCGTTACACTTTTTAACGTCAGACAAAAATAAATTTATTTGGAAAGCGGAACATGAACAGATACAGAAAAAGGTTATTTATACTCTAACTGATAAACCAGTCCTTGTTATTTTTGACCCAAAATATCCAATTGAGTTGCATACGGGTGCAAGGTGCAGTTGGCAATCAATTGTACAACTAACCGTGTGACGAAGGCAAGTCCTCTTGAAATGTTATTGGGAAAGGTAACAAGCCTATTAGGATTACTTCCACCTGGTGACATAGAAAATGATGTTGATTGATGTTGATGTTCAAGGGGCCTTTTGAAATAATACAGGTTCTGGAGGGTGACAGGTACACTTTAAAGTCCTTAACCAATAAAAGATTTTATAAATATGCACAGGAAGATTTAAGAAAAATGCCAGAAGGGCAAGTGCCCGAGGAGATGAATGTGTGTGAAGAGAGCGAAAACGAAAATGTTGAAGCCATTGAAGAAAGTGAAGCACACCAATAAAGGTTATGAATGATTTACTGCTGGCCAAAGAAAATGGCAGAGTAACAAGACCAGACAAATAATGCAAGCACAAGTGCAAAACAAACTGATGTTTGTTTTCATCATGGCGTGTGGAGCATCGAATTTGTAATGATGAATGAAGAAGAATAATTGATTTTGTTAAAAATTACATTATAGTAAGAATTATGTAAAGATATTGGTTAAGAAGGCTTGATACTGTTTTGTAAAATTAACTTGATAAGTTTATACGAGTTGAAATGGAAATATTGAATCTTTTGTTTGTAAAAGGAAAATGAATAACTAATAGTAAAATTATAAAAAGACAATTGAATGGAACACGACCTCGTGTTAGAATCAGGATGGCCGAGTCTGGTTCTCCGTTTTGTTGCAGTTAAGTTTAAATCTGGTAACGGTTGGTGGTGTGAGTTAACTGGCCCGTATGTTGGCCGGATCGTCGAGTTGTAAGCTGTGAGCTAGGCTAACAAAAGACTGGCCGGTTTGAAAAACTGTGCGCTAATGGAAAAATTTTATTGGAAATCCAGACCTTTAACGATTTATGTGTGAAGAATATTAAATTATGATTGATTGCTTGAGAGTTGTTGGTAATCCGGATTTCATAGCTTGAATGTAATAGGTAATATGTTTTGAATATTTGTATTGGTTTGCTTTGAAGTCATGAAGAATGAAGAATAATTTAACGAATTTATAACTATGATCGATATTAAGGGATTACTAGCACACGAGGACGTGTGATAGGTCAGGATGGCCGTGTCGCAGATCATTTAAATGTAACGACATTTCTAGTAATTGCGCGTTTCTGCTTGGCACGCGCCATGCAGGCGCCTTTTCTATTCTTTTGATGCGCGGCAGAGAACCTTTAGAGTTTCTGCCGAACGTAGTCTGGTCGCGAGTAGGAGCGGGGGGAAGTAGATATCTGCAGGAATAACGGAAGCGTACAGAAAAATGCGGTGTGCGTTAGTATTGATGTGCGTGGACTGGAGTGGGTCTCCAAAATGTGTTGGCAATGCGTGTAGAGTTAAGAACTACGCGTAATTCGGATTTTGTGAAGAGAGATTGGGTCAGTTAACGTCAGAAAACGTTATGCAACTGATGACCTGATGACTCTTTGACATATATAATATTTAAAATACATTTAACATTTAAGCATGCTGAAAATGCATATGTAAATAATACAATTAGCCTGCTCTATTTTTAAATATCCAGATGAGTACATCATATTTGAATGAATTTTTCGTAGTAGTCATATAAACTTTTTTTTGCTCTAGCCAAATCGTTCGCATAGAAGATGTCATATTTAACTAACAGCTTTATTTATTTTTTTTAATACGCGTGAATAAAAGAGAAGAAAACGAATCAAAATAACTGCATACGAAATAGATCGAAATAAAAACGTAGTCGCTTTTATTCAAAACCCACAATCATTACAATCCGCAAACTTCGACATTCGTCTGCATCAAAGAATCGCTCCAAAGCAACTGAGCGCCTATAGAATCGCCGGCGCGACTTTAAGGCTCGATTTTCTTATCGCGGAACCCCAACACCAATGCAAAGAGATCCATGTGTTTGCGTGTGTGTGTGTGGGCTTAAAATCGAGTATAATGCTGATTGGTAATACCCTGCAATTTCCCAAATGGCTGATGAACACTGCGAGGGCAACTTATGTACTTATGTACATACATATGTACATTTTTGGAAATCTATAAAGCTTTGCTTATGCGTGACAAATTTTATTGTCGCATTTAATTTACAAATTTTGTTTCTAAAATATTTTCTATTCATTTGGTGACTTTCAAAATTTTGAATTTTTCTTGATTTTTGGCCATTCTTCAACTCCTGACATCCAGCTCATCCTGCCTATCATGCTCATCCTCTAGTAGGTAGCCTCTTTATCGTCTTGTTGGCCGATGTCACCATGTCTCAGTAAAGGATCGTATCTGAATGATATATTCATTGATTTTCATCTGCGATGGCTAAAGAATAACATCAGCTGGCTAAAGACGCACATCTTTAGCACATTTTTCCACAAGAGATTGACCACACGAACGAATCCCACAAATATGAAGCTGACGGCAGCCCAGAAGCGTCACGAAAGGGTTGGGGAGTGGACACGAAACGTGAATATATTCGACAAGGACTTCATCATAATACCATTCAACGAGCAATCCCATTGGATACTGGCCATCATATGTTATCCAAAGCTTAGAATCCCGTCGGTATACAATAATAATGTACAGACGACACTCTGCGATGATATTCCAATCAAACAGCCATTGATTCTTATTTACGATTTGCTGGCGGTCACCTCACGACATCGAGCGATTGCCATATTGCGGGATTATCTCACCTGTGATACAAGGCAAAGTATCCGAATGCGCTGGCGCATATCTTCAACAAGGATAATATGCCCGCTCATGGAGTAGAGGTGCCGCAGCAGCATCTGGATGAGATTAGCGATATCCAATTCAGGCGACAATGAAAAAGCAAAAACACTATATAAACAATGTGGAACGTTCATAAGAAACACATTATTTTGTATTGTATTTGAACACATTTGATCAATTCTTTGCTAATTTCCCGTAAATTGCGCATCGACAGTTACCGCCAGTTACCGTAAAAGAAAATCTCGAATTAATGCCGAGGTTGTCCTATTTGTGAAACTGGGGTGTAGACACAGATGGAAGAAATTATGAAAAGAACTTTTAATCACTTTTGAATGCCCTAATTACTTCTCCTTGGTTTTCTCTGAAATCCTCACCAAATATTAACGTTTACACTTACACGTATTTTTTTCGATATTTTCTTTTAAAGTTTGGTAAATAAAAAACGTGCTTTAAGAAATAAATAAATAAATCAGTCAAAATAATATTTTTGTCAAGAACCGTAATCAAATTTCAATTTGGTGATTCAAGAAAACTGATAATAGTAGGGGAGCCGGGTGAACCCCGCCCCCTTACTTTGAACGACATAAAGAACGTGGTTCACGCCGAATTTGGGATATTGAACTTCGTTTTGCTTAATAAAGAACTGGTTTATGTCATACCGGACGAAGATCTGCTCCAGTACCTTGGCCTGATGACATGTTGCTGTAATTTTGTCACAGAGGTGAGGGAATTCCTCCTGGATAACGGTGTGCAGGAGCTGGTAGCGCCTAATGTGCCTTCCCCGGCAGCAACAAATTGAAAAACGACGGCCACACGTACTAGAGGGATGCATAACACCATTCTCCAGTATCGATTCGTTTTACTGCGTATTCAGAATACATGCCATTCAGTTGGTCGCGTTCTCTTTGCGTTCACTTCGTATGTATTCGGACTTACAGGCGTCCGATCGAAATAAACTAACTGAATGTGTTCAAAGAATGAATGAAGCGAATGAATTTTCAATGGTAATTCAGAGTACTCTGAATTCTTCATGTTGTCATTGAGTAAAATGAGTTCGGACAGCGCGGAGGTAAGTCAAAGTTTGTGTTTTTTATGTTTATTTGTATTATTATTTGCGTGTGGGTCTTATTTAATAATATTTATTTGTTTAATTGTTTAATATAAATTATTTAGCGATCTTGACAAATTGTGTCAATTATAAATATTTTAAATATAATAGTAATAAAAATAAAAGAATCGTTTGTACAGCCTTTGTCAGGCGACGCAAGTTAGAAGGTTAAAACAAGTAGTTATACACGATACTCGTAGAGTGAAAGTATGTTGTAGAGTGTAGTATAACTCTTTGAAAAGTTTGTAACAATATCCATAATATTATCTCTTAAGCTACGCATAAAAATATTACAAATAAAATTCTTCTTCAGTTCAGTTTTTATAAAAACTAAATTCAGAGGGTAAGTGAAATAAAACGGATTACGATTTATTTTTACAAACTAACGTTAAAAAGTGCAATTGTGTACACCAAAATTTCAATTATTTTAGACCAACCGCATAATTATTTTCCATTGGGGTGCCTTGTCCTGCCAATCAGTTTAAACTTTTCCATCACCTTACGTTTATGATTCTCTGGTTAAGAAGCTTTTTTTGAAATTCAGTTCTGTTAAATTCATTGTGAGTCGAAGCGGAAAATCGGCGTCCACAGTTTTTCGAATGGACGTGGCCCTCCTATCTGGCTTTAAACTAATGCCGGGGGCAGTCCATTGACAGCCAACCACCTTGCCACGCCCCACACTCCACACCTTGTAATGACGACATTCACATAATGCAACAACAATTGCAGCAAACGCGGGCACTTAAATAAATGATAGTGCACGCGGTTTGGCCGAATGAAATATCGAGTTATTCTGAAGAGGACCTCCTGGTTCATCACGTCCATTAAGATTTCAAATTAATATAGTATTTTAAATTAATGTTTGTTAAGCCCAAAATATCAGCTGGGTGCCATATTAACTCGGATTTCAGGAAACTTGAGTAATCTTGAATTATACCTAATATGGGCTTAGCTTTTTTATTCTTGTAGAGGCCTTCTATTAATTATTTACCACTGCCCATTTGCTGCCGTGTACTAACTTTCAAAAACCACTGTAGATTTCCGAGAAAAGTTAATAACCACTTCTGAATACTCATTGGTCTTAGCTAAAAAGCACCACTTAGGCTCCCACAGATGATGACTAAACGTCTGTTGTCGGGATGTTTGCACCTGATATTAATGATGGGCTTTATTGCAGTTCCATCCTGGTTGCATAGCAGGTCTTGGGCTTTACTTCTGGTTTTAGACTCGGATTCCAAACTTATTCTCTAGGCCAACATTCACATGCGGAAAAACATACTCCATCACTGTATGCTGACATCGTGCACATCAAATAAATATCATATTAAGCTCCCCTTTCCTTTTCTTTTCAGAATTGTCGAAAATATTCTATATTTCAGTCCGATGACAAGATCCCTGCGCCGAGCTTGTGCTAAGCCCAAAGTATGTGCCAAGCAAAAAGCCGAGAAAGCTTGTGACAAGGTGAAGTGCACCAAACTTGGACCAATCACGAGTAATTGCTACTTTAATTTCGTGAGGTCCTACCGGATAAAGCATTGTGACATAAACCCACAAGGGTTGATATCAAAGGCGGCAAAAGCGTGGAGAATGCTGAAGACGCGATTCAGTCAGATCGAAAAGAATGGCATACGAATCTGGAACAAACACAGTGAATTGCGAAGCGATCTGTTGGAGGAGGAGGAGCACGAATAGATTGCCTTTAGTCGGTATCATCATCCTTATCATCCTTATAATTTGTTGTTTGTTTGTTCGAGTTTTCCGACCCGTTACTCAGCAAATGTGAAAATGAACGCGAAATTTTATCACTTTTCTCTGATATCGATAGATATTAAGAAATAACATGGAAAAAATTAAAAATTTGTCCAAAGTGTGGGTGTGATTAGTTTGCCGACTTTAGAGCGTTAAAATGGGCGTGGCAAAAAGTTTTTTGACAAATCGTTAGAAATTTATATATCGACACTTTTTACCAAAATAAGCCGACGAGAAGTATTGAATATTTGAAAATAATAATAGATAATAATAATAATGTGCCATTTCTTTTCTACTCACTTTGGACCTTGCGACACCAAAAAGGTATTAAAAAATAAGGGTTGGCCATCCCAATTTTTTTTATTATATTCGGTATATAAGATAGTTATTTTGTAATAAATAGTGCGGATATATATATAGTCGAACCAAAAAACAAAAAGTGTTCTACTTATACGAGAGCTAGGGCAGGACTTCTGTTTGCTCTGTAGTTGTATTAGCATTATGTATTAAAGCATTATCAGTATTTGATTTCAAACGTTGGGATACCAAATACGGTATAAACTAATTTATTAGCTTCTGTTAAAAATTGTATAAATCGCGCTTTGAAAATGGTAATGTATTTGGGGATTTTAATCCCGTACCAGTTTCGTGAAATAAAAAAAAAAGCTGATAGTTGGGAAGCCGGTCAAAACTCGCATCCTTAAATTAAAAGACATAAAGATCGTGGCGCGTGATGCTTTTGTGATCGTTAACTTCGTGTTTCGAAACAGGAAATTTGCCTTGACATACCAGACTAGTTGTTGCTGCTGTATCTGGGCCAGAGACATGATTTCACGAATTTTTTAATAGATGTCATGGAAGTCGACGATGTCGTCCTGGACACCGTCAACTGACCAGGAAGTGCGTAACGCGCCTTCCCCGAAGCTACCACTACCGTGACCGCCTTCCCGGCCGGCAGGCATACTTCCTCCGATCGGTGTCGGATACGGAGTGACAAATAGCTGACAGACGCCCGCCTTATATAGCTACTGGCTGGGCTTAGTGTGCCCGCCGTCTGTGTGGCATTTGCCTATATTAGTGTGGCCCGCCTGCTTTGTCCAGTGTGACCCACCGATCTTATTGGCGCACTCGCTTAAAAAAATAATAGGAAAGCCTTTTGTAAATAGTTACCTAATTTGATAGTGAGAATTTACTGCGCGACCGGAGTAGCAAATAGGGCTTCACAATGTTTTTGTTTAAAGAGGAGCTCAATGCTGACGACTAAAATTCGGACAGGTGGACCCGATGACGGACGCACAACTATAATTTGATTAATGTCTGTTGAAATTAATACGAGAATACATTTTTGTTTTTGAAATTCCCATACAAAGAACTTGCAACAAACGGCTGAACTTTTAACTTCGTAAATACCACATGTAAGAATACTAACTTTGTAAATGAAAAGCAAAGAACTTAGCTTAGCTTAGACTCGCTTAAATGCCTATATGTGGGGTCAGTTCAAATATTATTTAATTTAATATTCGCAACATGCAATTTTAAAAGTGGACTATCGATACATAATTTTAAAAACACCCCACCAAATCCATATCAATTGGAAACATATATGTATCGATATGAGCAGCAGAACTCCGATGGCGATAGAAACTCGCACAGATGATTTTTGGATACAGCACTTGGAACGCCGTTTACCCCAATGATAAAAATAGAGAGATATTAAATAGCGCATGAATCACACAGGTTGCAAAATGAAAGGAATATAGTGATCAACGCCACCGTGTATGGTGACTCTTCAACCATCCAGTTAACTTTGCACATCAAGCATCCCGAGAATTTTCAATCGAAACGAGAAACTTCATCTCAGTCGGATTAGCCCATAACGTACATATGTTGGTTGTTGAATCCGGCTCCAAAATGGATCGCAAAGAAGCTGTTTTGAATGACCAAGCGGTACGTGAAGAGCTCTCTCCAACGGTTGTCAAACCATCAGAGACTTTGGTGGCCAACAATGGGTGCCAGCCAGCTGCAAGTGCAACCAAAGGCAAGAAGCACAAGAAAAGTCCTTGCTCTCCGGGAGACACCAATGCTGGCCAAGAGATATCGTCGGTGGATGAAGACACCAATGCTGGCCAAGTGATATCGTCGGCGGATCCAGACGCCAATACTAATACCAAGAACAAGAAACAGAAGAAGTGCCATTTTGCAAAGGATAACAATGGCTATCAAGCTGCTGGTTCTCAAGACAACCAAGGTTCATTTGGCAATAAACAGGGAAGTCACAACTCTAGGCTATAACCTCCAATTCTTTAATGACGAGTAATGGTCTTCAGGGCATGCAACCAGCTGGAGATGCTCCCGCAATCTCCCAGTGGATCCAGTCGAGGAACCATGCCGCACATGCCTCTGTTAGCAATAAATCGGAAGAGACAGCTGGTGGATCTCAATCGCGGGTGCAATTGAATGTTGCATCCATACCCTCCCCAGCGATGAAAGCAACTAGTAACGCAGCTATACCCACACCAGCAGAACGCGCAGAGCGGAGTCACCTGCGCCGGAATCGCAAGTGGATACTAAGCAGGGACGTTAATGAAGATGCCGTGGTGCTGGTGAGCAGCGGCTATGAGGAGACCACCGCCGCCGACGATGGCCAAACACAGAGAAGACTCTCACCCGACGAGAAACCCTTTTCACATATTCGCCAACCGGTACGGGTGGCCTGGTATATACTCTTCTTTACAATTCTCCTCCTCGCTATCCTCATCCATCACTAGTTGGCCATTTAATGTGGGAAACTTAATGACCGGCAAAATTTTGCGCTGCTGATTGCTTTCATTCATTAGCTTCTGGATGAGATTAGCGATATCCTCACGCTTCTTAGTTACTGTGAGCAGGTCAAACCAATTGCTCAGCTCCCCAATGGGCAGTGTATAGTCGATGAACGGTTTTGTAAAGAATTGCTCCACATACTGCAGCAGATAGAGGCCGCAATCTGTGAGATTCTGCTGCTGCGGCACCTCTACTCTATGAGCGGGCATATTATCCTTGTTGAAGATATGCGCCAGCGCATTCCGATACTTTGCCTTGTACAGGTGAGACAATCCCGCAATATGGCAATCGCTCGATGTCGTAAGGTGACCGCCAACGAATCGAAAATAAGAATATGGCTGTGTGATTGGAATATCATCGCAGAGTGTCGTCTGTACATTATTATTGTATACCGACGGGATTCTAAGGTTTGGATAACATATGATGGCCAGTATCCAATGGGACTGCTCGTTGAATGGTATTATGATGAAGTCCTTGTCGAATATATTCACGTTTCGTGTCCACTCCTCAACCCTTTCGTGACGCTTCTGGGCTGCCGTCAGCTTCATATTTGTGGGATTCTTGTGGAAAAATGTGCTAAAGATGTGCGTCTTTAGCCAGCTGATGTTATTCTTCAGCCATCGCAGATGAAAATCAATGAATATATCATTCAGATACGATCCTTTACTGAGACATGGTGACATCGGCCAACAAGACGATAAAGAGGCTACCTACTAGAGGATGAGCATGAAAGGCAGGATGAGCTGGATGTCAGGAGTTGGAAAATGGCCAAAAATCAAGAAAAATTCAAAATTTAGAAAGTCACCAAATGAATAGAAAATAAAAAAAAAATCGAGCCTTAACGTAGTATAGACGCTCAGTTGCTTTGGAGCGATTCTTTGATGCAGACGAACGTCGAAGTTTGCTGATTGTAATGATTGTGGGTTTTGAATAAAAGCGACTACGTTTTTATTTCGATCTATTTCCTTTGCAGTTATTTTGATTTGTTTTCTTCTCTTTTATTCACGCGTATTAGAAAATAAATAAAGCTGTTAGTTAAATATGTGGATTCGTGGATTCGCATTCGAGATTCGCGGACGTGTTTCTTTCAAGCTACGAATAGCAAGTTCTAAAAACTACAACAGTATAGTGAAAGTTAAACACAAAGTGTAAAGTGCAGTTTGCACAACTAACAATTATTGACTATAGTAATTATTTACTAAAATAAATAATTATTCCATATTGTTCTGGTAATTGTTATATGTGGACTTAGAACAATGAATCAAAACGACATACGTTCTCAGCGACAATGTGAACAAGACGAGCGCCGGCTCTCTTTACAACGCAACAATGCATACTTTTCTTTCGTCTCACCGCAAATCGGTGATCGAGCACCCTCACCTTCAACTAACTCGAAACTTTTGCCCTCAGAGAACGTCAGACCGCGTTCTTGCTCTCCCTCTCTGCCTGCTTCGGCTCACAAGTCGTGGAGCGAAGAGACCGCCTCTCCTACCCCGCTCCTCACGCAGCGCCACACGACCGTCCCGGGTAACTGTAACACTGCAATAACGAGTGCAGTGACCTCACTGGCAACTGCCACTGCTACCACAACATCAACTTCGTCAGCGGCCCAACTAATTATCGCTGTGCCAGCTGTAAATAATTCAGCAGCACTGACCGTTTGCAACAACAATAATGCACGTAAAGAAGAATCAAAACAAAAGCAGAAGTCGATTTCGACTGTGCAGACTGGCATGGATCGCTACATCCAAATCAAGAGAAAGCTCAGCCCTCAAAACAATAAGGCAGGTAATCAACCCAAAATCAATCGAACCAACAACGGCAATGAAAACTCTGCAGTAAATAATTCAAACCGATATGCTATCTTGGCTGATTCTGCGACCGAACAACCCAACGAAAAAACTTTAGGGGAACCAAAAAAGACCAGGCCTCCACCAATTTTCATACGAGAACAAAGTACAAATGCACTTGTAAATAAACTCGTTGCTTTGATTGGTGACAGCAAATTCCACATTATCCCACTTAAAAAAGGAAATATTCATGAAATAAAACTACAGATCCAAACAGAAGCAGACCACCGTATAGTGATACCTAAATGATGCTGGTAAAAACTACTACACATACCAATTAAAAAGTTGCAAAGGGCTACAGGTAGTACTTAAGGGCATTGAAGCAACAGTGACACCAGCTGAGATAATTGAGGCTCTGAAGGCCAAAAACTTTTCTGCAAAGACAGCTAATAATATTTTAAACAAAGGCAAAGTTCCGCAGCCACTATTCAAAATAGAACTCGAACCAGAGCTCCAGGCACTAAAGAAAAACGAAGTGCACCCAATATACAATTTACAGTACTTGCTACATCGGAGGATCACCGTAGAGGAGCCGCACAAACGTACCAATCCAGTTCAATGTACTAATTGCCAAGAATACGGCCACACCAAGGCATACTGCACCCTTAAGTCCGTATGTGTTGTCTGTAGCGAACCTCATACTACCGCAAACTGCCCCAAAAACAAGGACGATAAGTCTGCGAAGAAATGCAGTAACTGCGGGGAAAAACATACTGCAAACTACAGAGGCTGTGTGGTGTACAAAGAATTGAAGAGCCGCCTAAACAAACGTATTGCCACAGCACATACATACAACAAAGTCAATTTCTACTCTCCGCAACCGATTTTTCAACCACCCCTAACTGTCCCAAGCACTACTCCAACAATTTCTTTCGCTAGCGCCCTATAATCCGGACTAGAAGTGCCCGCCCCACCGACAAGAACTGCTCATTCCGAACATACACCGACAAACATCCAACAAACACAACAAAGTGGCATCGAAGCTATGATGCTATCCCTACAGCAAAGCATGAAAGACTTTATGACGTTCATGCAAAATACTTTGCAAGAGCTCATGAAAAACCAAAATATCCTGATTCAACTTCTTGTATCTTCAAAATCCCCATAATGGCTTCTCTACGGATATCTCTGTGGAACGCAAATGGCGTTTCACGGCATACACAAGAGCTCACACAGTTCATTTACGAAAAAAACATCGACGTAATGCTACTATCAGAAACGCACCTCACAAATAAAAACAATTTTCATATACCAGGATACTTGTTCTATGGTACAAATCATCCAGATGGTAAAGCTCATGGAGGCACTGGAATACTCATCAGAAATCGCATAAAACACCACCACTTAAACAATTTTGACAAAAACTACTTACAATCTACGTCCATAGCCTTACAACTCAACAATGGTTCAACGACTCTAGCCGCAGTCTACTGCCCACCGCGCTTTCCAATCTCTGAGGATCAATTCATGGAATTCTTTAACACACTAGGTGACAGGTTCATCGCAGCGGGTGACTATAACGCCAAGCACACCCATTGGGGATCTCGACTTGTGACGCCAAAGGGTAAGTAATTGTACAATGCGCTTACGAAGCCAGAAAACAAGCTAGACTATGTATCCCCGGGTAAGCCTACATACTGGCCAGCAGACCCAAGAAAAATCCCAGACCTGATCGATTTTGCAATTACTAAACATGTCCCCCGCAACATGGTCACCGCCGAAGCACTAGCAGATTTATCATCAGATCACTCACCTGTTTTTCTAAATATGCTAACTCGCCCCCACATCGTCGACCCACCGTATAGACTCACAAATTTTAGAACAAACTGGCCAAGGTATCAAAAGTATGTCTGTTCACACATAGAACTAACGACGGCATTATCTACAAAGGAGGATATAGACAAGTCAACGGAAACTCTTGAAAACATTTTAGTTTCGGCTGCAAAGGCTTCAACCCCGCCAGTGACGTATGCAAAACCAAACTACATCAAAACTAATCGCGAAATCGAGCGGCTGGTATTAGATAAACGACGCCTACGAAGGGATTGGCAGTCTAATAGATCACCAATTACAAAGCACATGCTTAAGATAGCCACACGCAGGCTTACCAATGCTCTCAAACAAGAGGAAAAAAACAGCCAACGTTCATATATCGAGCAACTCTCTCCCACCAGCACTAAGTACCCTCTTTGGAGAGCTCACAGAAACCTAAAGACTCCAATAGCGCCAATTATGCCACTACGAAGTCCCTCTGGCACCTGGTTTCGAAGTGATGAAGAAAGAGCCTGTGCTTTCGCTGACCATTTACAAAATGTATTCCGACCAAATCCCTCTACCAACACATTTATTCTCCCTCCTTTAATAGCAGCCAATCTAGATCCTCAAGAACCCTTTGAATTCCGACCATGTGAACTAGCAAAGGTTATCAAAGAGCAACTGAACCCAAGAAAATCGCCTGGCTATGACCTAATAACTCCAAGAATGCTCATTGAACTCCCAAAGTGTGCTATTCTTCACATCTGCCTGTTGTTCAACGCAATCGCCAAGCTTGGATACTTCCCTCAAAAATGGAAAAAGTCGACCATAGTAATGATTCCAAAGCCAGGAAAAGATAAAACGCAGCCATCATCATATAGACCGATAAGCTTACTAACATGTCTTTCAAAGCTGTTTGAAAAAATGCTACTCCTTCGGATTAGCCCTCATCTTAGAATAAACAACACACTTCCAACACATCAATTTGGCTTTAGAGAAAAACATGGAACCATCGAACAGGTCAACCGAATTACGTCAGAAATTCGGACTGCTTTTGAACATCGAGAATACTGCACAGCCATTTTTCTAGACGTCGCGCAGGCATTCGACAGAGTGTGGCTCGATGGACTTTTGTTTAAAATAATCAAGCTGTTGCCCCAAAACACACATAAGCTACTGAAGTCATACCTATATAACAGAGTGTTTGCAATAAGATGCGATACAAGCACTTCACGCGATTGCGCAATCGAAGCTGGAGTGCCGTAAGGCAGTGTACTGGGTCCAATCTTATACACCCTGTATACGGCGGATTTCCCCATAGACTACAATCTAACAACCTCCACGTTCGCTGATGATACCAAATGCCCAATAAAAGCCACGGCACTCCTATCCCGACACTTAACATCTGTAGAACGATGGCTTGCCGACTGGAGAATTTCAATAAATGTTCAAAAATGCAAGCAGGTTACCTTTACCTTAAACAAACAAACATGCCCACCACTGGTCTTGAATAACATATGCATTCCACAAGCCGACGAGGTAACATATCTGGGTGTTCATCTGGACAGGCGGCTCACTTGGCGCAAACATATAGAAGCCAAATCGAAACATCTTAAACTTAAAGCAAGGAACCTCCACTGGCTCATAAATGCTCGCTCTCCACTTAGTCTGGAGTTCAAAGCTCTTCTATACAACTCCGTCTTAAAACCTATCTGGACTTATGGCTCCGAGCTGTGGGGCAACGCATCCAGAAGTAACATAGACATTATTCAGCGAGCACAGTCAAGAATTCTGAGAATTATCACTGGAGCGCCGTGGTACCTTCGGAACGAAAACATACACAGAGACCTAAAAATCAAATTAGTAATCGAAGTAATAGCTGAGAAAAAAACGAAGTATAACGAAAAGCTGACCACCCATACAAATCCCCTCGCAAGAAAACTAATCCGAGTATACAGTCAAACCCGGCTGCACCGCAACGACCTCCCAGCCCAGCAATAAACTTATTAGGGCATTAATGAAAAAAAAAAAACTATCACTAAGTGAAAGTTAATTAAGTTAGATTAAGATTTGAACACTTATTGTTAGTCTCTTAACACAAAGAGAAGATTCAATAAATAATAAAAAAAAATTTAAAAAAAAAAAAAGTTAAATATGTCATCTTCTATGCGAACGATTTGGCTAGAGCAAAAAAAAGTTTATATGACTACTGCGAAAAATTCATTCAAATATGATGTACTCATCTGGATATTTAAAAATAGAGCAGGCTAATTGTATTATTTACATATGCATTTTCAACATACTTAAATGTTAAATGTATTTTAAATAATATATATATTTAATATATTTATAAGAAGAAATAACCCGAATAAAAATATATTTTGCAAAATACATTACTGCAGCCAGCACAGATAAGACACTATTTAGTAAAGTATATATATTAGTAGTAATAGTAAATTTGTGAATGTAAAACAAAAGACAGTTTCTAGTTCCTTCACATTTAAGGAATTCGACTTGGAAAACTTTCTGACAGCTTACAACGTTGTGATTTAGATGCTTTTTTCCGCACTTGGCAACCGATGCAAATTGCGAAATGGAGCCCTTTGGCCCGCGGAAAGGAAAACGTGTGTCTGTCAGTTTTTTTTTTTATAAAGACGCTCTTGGCCAAAAACAAAATTCCCTACATTCAGATTTCAAATCGGACTATTGATAAATATTTTTAAAAACAACAACCAAACAACAAACAACAAACAACAACAACACAAAATCCATAACATTTGGAAACATATATGTATCGATATGAGCAGCAGAACTCCGATGGCGATAGCAACTCGCAGATGATTTTTGGATACAGCACTTGGGACGCCCTTTACCCCAACAGTTAATAGATGCATAAATTAAATATCAAGTGACATTTGTATTACTTCTAGTATAATATATATCTTACAGTAACTTGTGGGCAATCAAAGCCATAAAAAAGAGCTATTGCCTTGGCATGACATGAAATGAAACGAATTTACGCATAGCATCAGCACCATTGCCCTGGCGAAAATCTTGACTTGAATTATAGATTTCAAGGGCTTTGAGTTCACAAACCGGCCAGATCGTGTTCTTTGACACCATCGCCGGCGGTGATGCGATCCTTGCCAAGGAGCAGGCAAAGTCCTAGCTGCTCTGGCAGATCGTACACCGGCTTGGTTTTGCCTTCGATGATGACCTTGACGAGCTTATAGTCCTCAACTGTGGAAATCCAAGTTGCAGTTGCATTCGTTACGTTTGGTGTTTAGTTAGTATTTAGAATCGATGCTATATGATATATGATTTAAGGAATGGAAAGACAACTTGTTTACGAAATCCAATATTATCTTGATTTAAACAATGGAAAGCCGGCCTTCTTGTTTGCAGCAGACAGCTCAATAAACAGCATTAAAAAATGATAGTACTTTATTCTTGATTATCAGAACCAGGAAAATATTCCGTTGTTTTTTTAAGTAACCCGAATAACTGCTTAAATAAATCCAAGGCTGGCGGGAAAACATAAACAACTGTCTTGCTTTCCACCACATTAAGCTTGTCTTTTATTGATAAAAGATCGGATAAGCTTTAAGGTAGCTTTGGTAATATTTACGTTCTAGGCACAACAATTGTTTATTTGGACTTGTGGGCTTTATGAAGTTTATAGTTTATGGTTTCGGGGAAACCTTGGCAATGGATAAACTTACTGGACGCGGTCGTGGTGGTGGACATCTCGTTAATCGCACGTTGTTGGTTGCTTCACTTTAAGAATCGAAATTGAAATCAATTGGCGGCTGTCTGTTTCACGTGTTGCGGGCTTTGCTTTATGCTCGATATTCGCTGGTGCCTTCCCCCTCGCTCTCTATCTTTTTCGCACTCTCCGCTTGGCTCTATTATTACAATCCGCAAACTCCGACGTTCGTCTGCATCAAAGAATCGCTCCAAAGCAACTGAGCGTCTATAGAATCGCCGGCGCGACTTTATGGCTCGATTTTTTTTATCGCGGAACCCCAACACCAATGCAAAGAGATCCATGTGTTTGCGCTCGCGTGTGTATGTTTGCGTGTGTGTGTATGCTTAGAGTCGAGTATAATGCTGATTGGTAATACCCTGCAATTTCCCAAATGGCTGATGAACACGGCGCGGGGCCATTTATGTACTTATGTACATACATATGTACAGTTTTGGCAATCTATAAAGCTTTGCTTATGCGTGACAAATTTTATTGTAGCATTTTATTTACAAATTTTGTTTCTAAAATATTTTCTATTCATTTGGTGACTTTCTAAATTTTGAATTTTTTTTTGATTTTTGGCCATTCTTCAACTCCTGACATCCAGCTCATCCTGCCTATCATGCTCATCCTCTAGTAGGTAGCCTCTTTATCGTCTTGTTGGCCGATGTCACTATGTCTCAGTAAAGGATCGTACCTGAATGATATATTCATTGATTTTCATCTGCGCTGGCTAAAGAATAACATCAGCTGGCTTAAGACGCACATCTTTAGCACATTTTTCCACAAGAGATTGACCACACGAACGAATCCCACAAATATGAAGCTGACGGCAGCCCAGAAGCGTCACGAAAGGGTTGAGGAGTGGACACGAAACGTGAATATATTCGACAAGGACTTCATCATAATACCATTCAACGAGCAGTCCCATTGGATACTGGCCATCATATGTTATCCAAACCTTGGAATCCCGTCGGTACACAATAATAATGTACAGACGACACTCTGCGATGATATTCCAATCAAACAGCATTGAGTCTTATTTTCGATTCGTTGGCGGTCACCTTACGACATCGAGCGATTGCCATATTGCGGGATTGTCTCACCTGTACAAGGCAAAGTATCCGAATGCGCTGGCGCATATCTTCAACAAGGATAATATGCCCGCTCATAAAGTAGAGGTGCCGCAGCAGCAGAATCTCACAGATTGCGGCCTCTATCTGCTGCAGTATGTGGAGCAATTCTTTACAAAACCCTTCATCGACTATACACTGCCCATTGGGGAGCTGAGCAATTGGTTTGACATGCTCACAGTAACTAAGAACCGTAAGGATATCGCTAATCTCACCCAGAAGCTAATGAATGAAAGCAATCAGCAGCGCAAAATTTTGCCGGTCATTAAGTTTCCCACATTAAATAGCCAACTAGTGATGGATGAGGATAGCGAGAAGGAGAATTTTAAAGAGCATTTACCAGGCCACCGGTACCGATTGGCGAAAATGTGAAAAGGGTTTGATTCTCGTCGGTTGAGAGTCCTCTCTGTTTGGCCATCGTCGGCGGCGGTGGTCTCCTCATCGCCGCTGCTCACCAGCACCACGGCATCTTCATTAACGTCCCTGCTTAGTATCCACTTGCGATTCCGGCGCAGGTGACTCCGCTCTGCGCGTTCTGCTGGTGTGGGTATAGCTGCGTTACTAGTTGCTTTCATCGCTGGCGAGGATATGGATGCAACATTCGATTGCACCCGCGATTGAGATCCACCAGCTGTCTTTTCCGATTTATTGCTAACAGAGGCATGTGCGGCATGGTTCCTCGACTGGATCCACTGGGAGATTGCGGGAGCTGGTTGCATGCCCTGAAGACCATTACTCGTCTTTGAAGAATTGGAGGTTATAGCCGTAGAGTTGTGACTTTCCTGTTTATTGCCAGATGAACCTTGGTTGTCTTGAGAACGAGCAGCTTGATAGCCATTGTTATCCTTTCCAGAATGGCACTTCTTCTGTTTCTTGGCCTTGGTATTAGTATAGGCGTCTGCATCCGCCGACGATATCACTTGGCCAGCATTGGTGTCTCCCGGAGAGCAAGGACTTTTCTTGTGCTTCTTGCCTTTGGTTGCTCTTGCAGCTGGCTGGCGACCATTGTTGGCCACCAAAGTCTTTGATGGTTTGACAACCGTTGGAGAGAGCTCTTCAAGTACCACTTGGTCCTTCAAAACAGCTTCTCTGCAATCCATTTTGGAGCCAGATTCAACAGTACAACCAACATATGTACGTTATCGGCTAATCCGACTGAGGTGAAGTTTCTCGTTTCGATTGCAAATTCTCGGGCTGCTTGATGTGCAAAGTTAACTGGATGGTTGAAGAGTCACCTTACACGGTGACTTTGATCACAATATTCCATTCATTTTGCAACCTGTGTGATTTATGCGCTTTTTAATATCTCTCTATTTTTATCATTGGGGTAAACGACGTTCCAAGTGCTGTATTCAAAAATCATCTGTGCGAGTTGCTATCGCCATCGGAGTTCTGCTGCTCATATCGATACATATATGTTTCCAATTGATATGTGTCGCGGATCGAATATTGTTATCGATAGGCTAGTTAGTATTTTTGAGAAGTCCGAATGTGGAAGGATTTGTAAGCCTATATGTGTCTGGGCACATTGTTTTTCGCCATTGTTAATTGCCGGGAAAATTTAGCTTTAGCTAAATTAGCACACTGCGATGAGCTAATAAGTTAAGTTAGTTGCAATTGTGAAACATTGAATTCTTCCAGAATAAAACGTGTTCTACTACCACGGATTAGTCTGCCCTTTCTTTCGGGAACCAATGCGTGGGGTAGCCGTTTAAGGCAACTCCATGTGACGCACGACGACAGCCTTTTATTCGGAGTCCTAGGGCGACTGCAGGGGCAACTTGCGCTGATATGACGGTTTAGACGGACAGCTAGAGAGTTTCCGGAGCTGGAGTGACGGTTTAGACGGCCAGCGAGGATGATTTGTGTGAGCGCAGCCAGCGACAATGGCGTCGCAGTCAGCGACATAGAGGGACGCAGCCAGCGTCGAACGCCGGTACGAACGGGTCGCAGCCAGCGACAAGGAGACGCAAGAAGCGTCATTTGTGGAGACCGCAGCCAGCGGTAAGAAGGCGCAAGGAGCGACAAGCATTCGTGGCGGCAGCCAGCGGCACGAGGCGTCAGAGACGCCATTTTGGACGCGCAGAGGCTCCGCCATTTTGGAGCTGGGAAAGATGGAGCATTCCCCCAGGAAGAGTGCCCGGCTGAACGGAGGGGAAGCCACCCCTATAACAACAGTGAGTCAGCAGCGAGCCAGTAGTGGAGCAGGAACTCGGACGCGGGTGAACATCACGGCGGCGTCGATTCCTTGCCCGGCCACTACGGTGACTACAGTAGCTTCCCAACCTAGAAGTACTGCTGTCACAGCTGCGAGTTCAGTACAGGAGGTGAACCAGCCCTTCGCGTTGGAACTCATGGAGAGGATCGCAGCGTTGGAGAGGGAGCTGGAGAAGGCTAGATCCCTGGAAAGTGTGAGCACCGCCAATTGCGCGCAGTTGGCCCAAGCGCAGTTGGCGCCAACAGTGGAGCATCGGGGCGGCCGCCATTTTGGATCGGCCAGCCAATACCCACATCTAACGGAGAGGCCTTACATAACGGGGTCGGGTCGGTGCCATACAACGGTGACGGTGCGAGCGGTGCGGCATGCACGCTGCCGCAATCTTCGAGTGGACCTCCATTGCTAACGACTATCAACTATTTTGTGGAGCCACTGTGTGCAACAGGCACTGCGCAGCCAGCGCATGGACTCGTGCTACCGGGCGTGAGCATCCACAATGCGGCAACAGCATCGCCACTTGTCGGATCCTACGCCGCGACGACGCCGAGTGGAATCCAGGGAGCATATGGGCCAAGGAAGCTTCCGGACTTGCCTATATTTGGAGGGCAGCCCGAGGAGTGGCCGATCTTCAGCTGTGCGTTCGTGGAGACGACCCGAGCGTACAACTGCACGGACCTGGAGAACAACCAGAGGTTGTTGAAGGCGCTGAAGGATGAAGAGCGCGAGGCAGTGAAGGCGCTATTGATTCATCCAGGGAATGTCAGCGCCGTGATGGAGCAGCTGCGCTTTAGGTTCGGCCGACCGGAGCAGCTTATACGCAGCCAGCTCAACAACGTGCGAGAGGTGCAGCCAATTTCGGAGCACAATTTGGCGAAGATCATTCCCTTCGCAACCCGAGTGAGTAACCTCGCGGCCTTCTTGCAGTCAGCGAAGGCGAAGCAGCACCTGGGAAACCCAACCCTCATGGAGGAGCTTGTGGCCAAGCTGCCAACGAGCAAGCGAGTGGACTGGGCCAGGCATGCTGCAACGATTGCGCCCTTTCCCACTGTAGTCCCATTCAGCGCGTGGCTACAGGAGTACGCAAACGTGGTGTGCGTCGACTTCTACATGAAAGCGTCGACCATAATGAATGCGATCAACAGGATGATCGGCATGGAGGTTGTCCCATCTGTGGAGGACAGCATGGAATATTGAACTGCAGAGAATTTATTGGAGCTTCGCCACAGGAAAGGTGGAGCAATTTGAAGAGGCATCGGCTCTGCTTCAATTGCCTGCGAAGCGGGCACACGGCTAGATCCTGCTATACGCAAGGTGAGTGCCAGATTAATGGATGCCGAAGGGAGCATCACCGTCTGCTACATGGTGCGGACGAGGAGCGAAGGCCGCTGCAGCAAGGTGGCTTCAGACGCCACGAAGGGAACCAGCAGCCAGCAGTTTCCAGACGCAGCCCGGCCAGGAGGCCTTCGCTACGAGATGGTCACAGGGACCAGGAGAGGAACCGGCAGCCAGCCGTTCCCAGCAACAGCCCGGAGAGGAGCTCCGCGTGAAGCGGGAGCGCCCTTGCAGAGGAATTTGAGCTGCGTTGACGCCGAAGGAGGCCGTCTACTGTTCCGTATACTGCCGGTTACGCTGAACGGAGCGGGGCGAAAGGTAGATACGTTTGCGCTCCTAGATGAGGGATCCTCCGTCACGATGATCGATGACGAGCTACGAAGGGATCTTGGAGTGCAAGGAGAGCGTCGGCAGCTAAATATCCAATGGTTTGGAGGTAAGGCAACCAGAGAGCCTACCAACGTGGTGAGTCTGAAGATAAGTGGAGTTGGAAAGCCCACTCGCCATGTATTGAAAAACGTTTATGCCGTTTCGAGTTTGAGTTTGCCGATGCAGACATTGAGCCGACGAGATGCCCAGGGCGTGCACAGGGATGCGCGTCTGCCGATGAAGCCTTACAGCAACGTGGTGCCGAAGCTGCTCATCGGCCTGGATCACGGACATCTGGGGTTGCCACTTAGGACAAGGCGGTTCGCTCGAGAGGGACCGTATGCGGCCGCAACCGAGCTGGGCTGGGTTGTGTTTGGGCCTGTAAGTGGGCAACCGACAACGCCCACCGAGGTCCAAGTAGGCTACTTGCCGTGTCAGTGGATGACGCGATGGAAAAGATGGTGGTGGACTATTTCGACATGGAGAAGTTTGGAGTGAAGACCGCGCCGCCGGTCGCAGCCAGCGACGATGTTCGGGCCCAAAGGATACTCGAAGACACCACGGTGAAAGTGGGGCGTCGCTACCAGACGGGATTACTCTGGAAGGACGACCACGTTGTAATGCCACCGAGCTATGAGATGGCGTACAGGAGGCTGGTCAACGTCGAGAAGAAGATGAAGCGCAACAAGCCGTTGGCGCAGGAATACGATCGGATTATAAAGGATTACGTGTCTAAAGGATACGCGAGGAGGCTGCAGCCGGAGGAGGTCGCGGTAAGGAGCGATCGCCTATGGTATTTGCCACATTTGGGTGTCGAAAACCCAAACAAGCCCGGCAAGCTTGTGTTTGATGCTGCAGCCAAAGTTGGAGGAACCTCGCTAAACTCGGAGCTGGACAAAGGGCCTCAGCACTATAAGCCTTTGCCAGCTGTGCTCTTTCATTTCAGAGAGGGAGCCGTCGGAGTCTGCGGTGACATCAAGGAGATGTTCCACCAAGTGCTGATCCGACCCGACGAGAGCGAGGCTATCAGCGTATCTACCCGAGTGAAGGAGATACACAAGGATGCTGGATTCGAATTATGCCAGTTTTCATCCAGCTCACCCACCGTGGAGACGGCTTTAGGACCTGGTCGAGTCAAGAGCGTCGGATGGGGTGAGGCTGAAGAGAAGATCCTCGGAATGCGTTGGCAAGTAGCAACAGATGACTTCAGATTCAACGTGGAGTATCACCGAGTGCAAAGCAGCTTCCTGAGTGGAGATCGAGTCCCTACGAAGAGGGAATATTTGAGCCTGGTGATGTCAACGTTTGATCCCCTGGGATTCCTGTGCTGCCTCATGGTTACAGCGAAGCTGCTGCTGCGAGAGATTTGGAGGCAGAAGATCCAGTGGGACGAACCACTACCGGAGGAGTTAAGCAAAGCCTTTGCGATTTGGCGCAAAGAGATGGACGCCGTGAGACAGTTCCGATGTCCGCGCCATTATTTTCGGCGTGGAGCAGTCCGGGCCGTAGAGTTGCACGTCTTCGTGGATGCTAGTCAGGCAGCATTCGCGGCGGTGGCCTATTGGAGGGTCACACGACGTGCAGGTGAGCTTCGTGAGTGCGCGGCTTCCCACGGCTGGAGCTGCAGACAGCAGTTCTTGGAACCAGGCTGATGAACACTGTCAAGGAGGAGCACAGTGTGGTCATCACGAACCTGGTGTTATGGACGGGCTCTAAGACGGTGCTGAGATGGATCGGCAGCACCCACCGCCGGTATAAGCAGTTTGCTGGCAACCGAGTGGCGGAGATTTTGGAGTCGTCGAAGGTTTCCCAATGGAGATGGGTGCCTACAGCCGACAATGCGGCTGATGATGCGACGCGGGCGCAGAAAGGAGTCGACCTTAGCCAGGAATCAAGGTGGCTAAGAGGACCTGCATTTTTGAGGCAGCCAGCAGCCAGCTGGCCGCGGCCTGAGGAAGGAACTGAGCGTGTTCCAGATGCCACTGATGAAGAAGAGATGCCCAGTGAGTTTGCATTAGTTGCGGCAGACGATTTTGTTATTCCGTTTCAGAGATTCTCGAGCTTCAGTCGCCTGGTGAGGACCACAGCCTGGGTCCTACGGTTTGCGCGCTGGTACCGCAAACAGCGAAACGAGCTCGAGGAATACGGCCTTACTGCAGCAGAATGTAAGGCCGCGGAAAACCTGTTGGTCAGACAGGCACAATTGGAGTCGTTCCCCGACGAGATGAGGTAGGCGGAAACTGGTCAGGACGTCGCTAGATCGAGCGACATTCGAGGGTTGGTGGCCTACCTAGGCGAGGACGGGATTCTGCGAGCTTACGGCAGAATTGATGCCGCACTGTGCATGCCGTACAGTGCGAGGAGGCCCGTATTACTGTCACACAGGCACAGTCTGACAGAGCTGATTGTGAGAGACTTCCACGCCAGCATGAAGCATCAAAATGTGGATGCTACGATTGCGGAGATGCGTACAAAGTTCTGGGTCACAAAGATGAGGCGTGTGATGCGGAGAGTTATCTCATCGTGCAACGAGTGCAAGTTGCAGCGAGCGCGGCCGATGTCGCCGATATTGGGGCCACAACCGGAAGACAGACTGGATGCGGGTGGATGGCCATTCAAATACACAGGACTGGACTACTTTGGGCCACTGCTGGTGACTGTGTCCCGTCACAAGGAGAAGCGTTGGGTCGCTTTGTTTACGTGTTTGACGACAAGGGCGATTCACCTGGAGCTGGCGCATGACCTGTCGACGGATTCCTGCATAATTGCGATCAGGAACTTCGTCTGCCGCAGAGGGCCAGTATAAAGACTGCGCAGCGATAACGGCAAGAACTTCGTGGGAGCTGACAGGGAAGCCAGGCGCTTTGGTGACGTATTCGAGATGGAGAAGCTTCAGAGTGAGTTGTCAAGCAGAAGCATTGAATGGGATTTTAATTATCCAGTGAACCCGTCTGAGGGCGGAGTTTGGGAGCGCATGGTGCAGTGCGTCAAGAGAGTATTGCGTCATACCCTGAAGGAAATTGCGCCGAGGGACCATGTATTGGAGAGCTTCCTGATTGAGGCGGAGAATATTGTAAACTCGCGCCCGCTCACCCACTTGCCTATGGATGCGGACCAGGAGGGTCACCCCACCAGGGTGATATGGTCTTCGTCTGCGATCCCGCCTTGGCCCGACGAGAGTGGCGCAAGGGCATCGTGGAGGAGATCTACAGCGGAGCTGATGGAGTCGTCAGACGCGCTAAGGTGCGCGTGAACGACAACGGCCTATCTAGGACAATGATGCGACCCGTCTCTAAACTTGCAGTTTTGGATTTGAGTGAAGCGGTTCTTCACGGGGTTGGGGATGTCGCGGATCGAATATTGTTATCGATAGGCTAGTTAGTATTTTTGAGAAGTCCGAATGTGGAAGGATTTGTAAGCCCATATGTGTCTGGGCACATTGTTTTTCGCCATTGTAAATTGCCGGGAAAATTTAGCTTTTCATTGTCGTGTAAGAGTTGGAGGACACACTGCGGTGAGCTAATAAGTTAAGTTAGATGCATTTTTAGTCTGCCCTTTCTTTCGGGAACCAATGCGTGTGGTAGCCATTTGAGGCAACTCCATGTGACGCACGACGACAATATGGATTTTGTGGGGTGTTTTTAAAAATATGTATCGATAGTCCGCTTGGAAATTTGCATGTTGCGAATATTAAATTAAATAATATTTGAACTGACCCCACATATAGGCATTTAAGCGAGTCTAAGCTAAGCTAAGTTCTTTGCTTTTCATTTACAAAGTTAGTATTCTTACATGTGGTATTTACGAAGTTAAAAGTTCAGCCGTTTGTTGCAAGTTCTTTGTATGGGAATTTCAAAAACAAAAATGTATTCTCGTTTTAATTTCAACATTTTGCAAATACAAGTACAGACACCAATCAAATTATAGTTGTGCGTCCGTCATCGGGTCCACCTGTCCGATTATTAGTCGTCAGCATTGAGCTCCTCTCTAAACAAAAACATTGTGAAACACTATTTGCCACTCAAAAAGGATTTCCTATTATTTTTTTAAGCGAGTGCGCCAATAAGATCGGTCGGTGGGTCACACTGGACAAAGCAGGCGGGCCACACTAATATAGGCAAATGCCACGCAGACGGCGGGCACACTAAGCCCAGCCAGGAGCTATATAAGGCGGGCGTCTGTAAGGTATTAGTCACTCCGTATCCGACACCGATCGGAGGAAGTATGCCTGCCGGCCGGGAAGGCGGTCACGGTAGTGGTAGCTTCGGGGAAGGCGCATTACGCACTTCCTGGTCAGTTGACGGTGTCCAGGACGACATTGTCGACTTCTATGACATCTATTAAAAAATTCGTGAAATCATGTCTCTGGCCCAGATACAGCAGCAACAACTAGTCTGGTATGTCGAAGTCAATTTTCTTGTTTCGAAACACGAAGTTAACGATCACAAAGGCATCACGCGCCACGATCTTACTGTCTTTTAATTTAAGGATGCGAGTTTTGTCCGGCTTCCCAACTATCAGCTTTTTTTATTTCACGAAACTGGAACGGGATTAAAATCCCCAAATACATTACCATTTTCAAAGCGCGATTTATACAACCGTATTTGGTATCCCAACGTTTGAAACCAAATACTGATAATGCTATAATACATAATGGTAATACAACTACAGAGCAAACAGAAGTCCTGCCGTAGCTCTCGTATAAGTAGAACACTTTTTGTTTTTTGGTTCGACTATATATATATCCGCACTATTTATTACAAAATAACTATCTTATATACCGAATATAATAAAAAAAAATTGGGATGGCCAACCCTTATTTTTTAATAACTTTTTGGTGTCGCAAGGTCCAAAGTGAGTAGAAAAGAAATGGCACTCTATTATTATTATTATTATCTATTATTATTTTCAAATATTCAATACTTCTCGTCGGCTTATTTTGGTAAAAAGTGTCGATATATAAATTTCTAACGATTTGTCAAAAAACTTTTTGCCACGCCCATTTTAACGCTCTAAAGTCGGCAAACTAATCACACCCACGCTTTGGACAAATTTTTAAATTTTTTCCATGTTATTTCTTAATATCTATCGATATCAGAGAAAAGTAATAAAATTTCGCGTTCGTTTTTACACTAGCTGAGAAAACTCGAACAAACAAACAACAAATTATAAGGATGATGATACCGATTAAAGGCAATCTATTCGTGCTCCTCCTCCTCCAACAGATCGCTTGGCAATTCACTGTGTTTGATCCAGATTCTTATGGCATTCTTTTCGATCTGACTGAATCGCTTTAAGTCTTCAGCATTCTCCACGCTTTTGCCGCCTTTGATATCAACTCTTGTGGGTTTACGTCTCAATGCTTTTTCCGGTTTTTTTTACAGTGATGGAGTATGTTTTTCCGCATGTGAATGTTGGCACCAGAATACGCAGGGGAAGAGAAGGCTTCTACAAGGATAAAAAAGTTAAGCCCATATTAGGTATAATTCAAAATTATTCAAGTTTCCTGAAATCCGAGTTAATATGGCACCAAGCTGATATTTTGGGCTTGACAAACATTAATTTAAAATACTATATAAATTTGAAATCTTCATCACCAGGAGTTCGTCTTTAGAATAGCTCGATATTTCATTCGGCCAAACCGCGTGCACTATGATTTATTTAAGTGCCCGCGTTTGCTGCCAGTGTTCTTGCAGCATGTGAATGTCGTCATTACAAGGTGTGGGGTGGGCAAGGTGTTTGGCTGTCAATGGACTGCCCCCGGCATTAGTTTAAAGCCAGATAACGTTAGTTTGTAAAAATCGATCGTAATCCGTTTTATTTCACTTACCCTCTGAATTAAGTTTTTATTAAAACTGAACTGAAGAAGAATTTTTTTGGAATATTTTTGTGCGTAGCTTAAAATATAATATTATGGATATCGTTCCCTAATTATAATGTATAAAAATGTACCGTGGAAAGATGCGCATCCTGGGAAACATCATTTTGTTAGGTGGCGTCGTAAATTCTACATAGGTGGCAGAAATTATATGAAACTATTTTTATTCCCACTATTGATCGTGCCAAACTCTTTTCGGCTAACAAACTCGGTAGAGCATAGATATACTTTAAATGGTCGGAAACTACCTGTTACATACTTTTCAAAGAGTGTAGTATATACTTTCACTCTACGAGTAACGTGTATAACTACGTGTTTTAACCTTCTAACTTGCGTCGCCAGACATTAGCTATACAAACGATTCTATTATTTTTATTACTATTATAGTTAAAATATTTATAATTGACAACACACTTTGACAAGATCGCTAAATAATTTATATTAAACAAATGCTACAATATTATTAAATAAGACCCACACGCAAATAATAATACAAATAAACATAATAAAACACAAACTTTGACTAACCTCCGCGCTGTCCGAACTCATTTTACCCAATTACAACATGAAGAATTCAGAGTACTCTGAATTACCATTGAAAATTCATTCGCTTCATTCATTCTTTGAACACATTCAGTTAGTTTATTTCGATCGGACGCCTGTAAGTCCGAATACATACGAAGTGAACGCAAAGAGAACGCGACCAACTGAATGGCATGTATTCTGAATACGCAGTAAAACGAATCGATACTGGAGAGTGGTGTTTTGCATCCCTCTAGTACGTGTGGCCGTCGTTTTTCAATTTGTTGCTGCCGGGGAAGGCACATTAGGCGCTACCAGCTCCTGCACACCGTTATCCAGGGGGAATTCCCTCCCCTCTGTGACAAAATTACAGCAACGTGTCATCAGGCCAAGGTACTGGAGCAGATCTTCGTCCGGTATTACATAAACCAGTTCTTTATTAAGCAAAACGAAGTTCAATATCCCAAATTCGGCGTGAACCACGTTCTTTATGTCGTTCAAAGTAACGGGGCGGGGTTCACCCGGCTCCCCTACTATTATCAGTTTTCTTGAATCACCGAATTGAAATTGGATTACGGTTCCTGACGAAAATATTATTTTGACTGACTTATTTATTTATTTCTTAAAGCACGTTTTTAATTTACCAAACTTTAAAAGAAAATATCGAAAAAAAATACGTGTAAGTGTAAACGTTAATATTTGGTGAGGATTTCAGAGAAAACCAAGGAGAAGTAATTAGGGCATTCAAAAGTGATTAAAAGTTCTTTTCATAATTTCTTCCATCGGTGTCTACACCCCAGTTTCACAAATAGGACAACCTCGGCATTAATTCGAGATTTTCCTTCTACGGTAACTGGCGGTAACTGTCGTTTGCACATTTACGGGTATCAATGGCGTGGGAATCAATGGCTGCATTCCTGGAGCAGCGATATAGGACTTTTGAGGCCGTGGATTGCGCCATGGCAACCTATGCGCCAGGCGTTCAGGTGGGCAGAAATCGTTCGACGCTAGTTGCTACCACCCAAAATTGTCTTGGTTGCATGCTTTGCCATAGTGCAGAGCATACCATATATTATTGCCCCCAATTTAGAGACTTATCGCCAGAAGATTGTCTGCGCGAGGCAAAGAGACTAGCACTTTGCCTAAATTGCCTAAAGGCAGGTCATCAGCTACGGCAATGCAGCTCGAGCCGCTGCCGCACCTGTGGAATCAGGCATCATACGCTGCTCCATCTAGATGGTCCGCCTTCCTCGCAGCCACATGTTCCGGTGTCTTCAAGCTCCCTCACTGCCCCGCTTTCGAATTCTTCTACTCTAATTGCCCAGGATCTCGGTAGTGACCTTGTGCTGCTAGCCACTGCAACCGTTCTAGTGCAGAATCGGTCAGGACTGTTCGTTCCCTGCAGGGCCTTGTTAGATTCTGGCTCTCAACTGCACTGGGTCACCTCTCGGCTTGCAAATCAACTGCAACTTAAGAGGTGGAGGTCGTCCGGCTCCGTCACTGTAATCGGGGATACCAATTTCGCGACTGATGGATTCTCGGTAGGAATTGCGATTCGGTCTGTCACTTCGGATTTCTCAACGGCGCATTTTCTCAATGGTGGTCCGCCTTCGTCGTTTGACGAGCCAAATATAACGGGCCTAAACTATAATCGGCTTGACTCTTGGCAACGCATCTCCTTTCTTCAGCAAATATTTTGGTCGCGATGGAAGGAAGAGTACTTGACGTTGCTCCAGCAGCGCTCCAAGTGGCGCACCCCAAAGCCTGGCGTAGCCGTGGACAACGTCGTTCATGTTAAGGACGAGAATCTACCCCCAATGAGATGGCCTTTGGCGAGAGTCATGCAGTTGATTCCTGGCAGAGACGGCGTCGCTCGAGTTGCAGAATTGAGGACCGCGTCTGGAGTAATAAGGCGGGCAGTGAACAAGCTGTGTCTGCTTCCCATTGAGGACTCTGTTGGAATCCAAGCTTCCAACGGGGGGAGGATGTTGGGTCATGCAGCCGCCAAAACTGTGCAGTAGACTAATCTCATACTTTTTAATATTGTAAGCCGAAGTAGTCAGTGGTAGCAGTTGCGATGCCCACAGGGCAAACCGCTGTTCTCGCACGCATTTATCTGTACGGCGCTCATTCCTTGTTCTTTTTGTTATCTACCTACGTTAAGCTTGGGCGCTGCATTTCGGCTGTCTGTCCCGCCAATTGCCACTTCTTCGTCTGTCGGAAGAGACTAAACTTGTGCATTCGAAATAGCTCTTTGTCGGGCCTAGCTGCTGTAAACAATTCGCGAAATAAACAGTATCGTAAAATAAACAAACTTTCCTCGGCTATTTATTATTCACAAAAGCTTTTAAAAAACTCAATAGCTAAACACAGCCATTTATTCTTATTTTCGATTCGTTGGCGGTCACCTCACGACATCGAGCGATTGCCATATTGCGGGATTATCTCACCTGTGAGTACAAGGCAAAGTATCCGAATGCGCTGGCGCATATCTTCAACAAGGATAATATGCCCGCTCTACTCTATGAGGTGCCGCAGCAGCAGAATCTCACAGATTGCGGCCTCTATCTGCTGCAGTATGTGGAGCAATTCTTTACAAAACCCTCCCATTGGGGAGCTGAGCAATTGGTTTGACCTGCTCACAGTATTTTTATTGTTGGGGTAAGCGGCGTTCCAAGTGCTGTATCCAAAATTCATCTGTGCGAGTTGCTATCGCCATCGGAGTTCTGCTGCTCATATCGATACATATATGTTTCCAATTGATATGGATTTTGTGGGTTGTTTTTAAAAATATGTATCGATAGTCCGCTTTGAAATTTGAATGTTGGGAATATTGAAAATAAATAATATTTGAACTGACCATTTGATCATTTACAAAATTAGTGTTCTTACATGTGGTATTTACGAAGTTAAAAGTTCAGCCGTTGGTTGCAAGTTCTTTGTATGGGAATTTCAAAAACAAAAATGTATTCTCGTATTAATTTCAACAGACATTAATCAAATTATAGTTGTGCGTCCGTTATCGGGTCCACTTGTCCGATTTTTAGTCGTCAGCGTTGTATTGTATTTGAACACATTTGTTCAATTCTTTGCTAATTTCCCGGAAATGTGCAAACGACAGTTACCGCCAGTTACAGTAGAAAGAAAATCTCGAATTAATTGTCCTATTTGTGAAACTGGGGTGTAGACACCGATGGAAGAAATTATGAAAATAACTTTTAATCACTTTTGAATGCCCTAATTACTTCTCCTTGGTTTTCTCTGAAATCCTCACCAAATATTAACGTTTACACTTACACGTATTTTTTTTCGATATTTTCTTTTAAAGTTTGGTAAATTAAAAACGTGCTTTAAGAAATAAATAAATAAGTCAGTCAAAATAATATTTTCGTCAGGAACCGTAATCCAATTTCAATTCGGTGATTCAAGAAAACTGATAATAGTAGGGGAGCCGGGTGAACCCCGCCCCGTTACTTTGAACGACATAAAGAACGTGGTTCACGCCGAATTTGGGATATTGAACTTCGTTTTGCTTAATAAAGAACTGGTTTATGTAATACCGGACGAAGATCTGCTCCAGTACCTTGGCCTGATGACACGTTGCTGTAATTTTGTCACAGAGGGGATGGAATTCCCCCTGGATAACGGTGTGCAGGAGCTGGTAGCGCCTAATGTGCCTTCCCCGGCAGCAACAAATTGAAAAACGACGGCCACATGTACTAGAGGGATGCATAACACCATTCTCCAGTATCGATTCGTTTTACTGCGTATTCAGAATACATGCCATTCAGTTGGTCGCGTTCTCTTTGCGTTCACTTCGTATGTATTCGGACTTACAGGCGTCCGATCGAAATAAACTAACTGAATGTGTTCAAAGAATGAATGAAGCGAATGAATTTTCAATGGTAATTCAGAGTACTCTGAATTCTTCATGTTGTAATTGGGTAAAATGAGTTCGGACAGCGCGGAGGTTAGTCAAAGTTTGAGTTTTATTATGTTTATTTGTATTATTATTTGCGTGTGGGTCTTATTTAATAATATTGTAGCATTTGTTTAATATAAATTATTTAGCGATCTTGTCAAATTGTGTTGTCAATTATAAATATTTTAACTATAATAGTAATAAAAATAATAGAATCGTTTGTATAGCTTCTGGCGACGCAAGTTAGAAGGTTAAAACACGTAGTTATACACGATACTCGTAGAGTGAAAGTATATACTACACTCTTTGAAAAGTATGTAACAGGTAGTTTCCGACCATTTAAAGTATATCTATGCTCTACCGAGTTTGTTAGCCGAAAAGAGTTTGGCACGAGCAATAGTGGGAATAAAATAGTTTCATATAATTTATGCCACCTATGTAGAATTTACGACGCAACCTAACAAAATGATGTTTCCCAGGATGCGCATCTCTCCACGGTACATTTTTATACTAATATTATAATATTATCTTTTAAGCTACGCACAAAAATATTACAAATAAAATTCTTCTTCAGTTCAGATTTTATAAAAACTAAATTCAGAGGGTAAGTGAAAAAGTGCAATTGTGTGGACCAAAATTTCAATTATTTTAGACCAACCGCATAATTATTTTCCATTGGTGTGCCTTGTCCTGCCAATCAGTTTAAACTTTTCCATCACCTTACGTTTAAGATTCTCTGGTTAAGAAGCTTTTTTCCTGAATTTCCAGTTCTGTTAAATTCATTGTGAGTCAAAGCGGAAAATCGGCGTCCTATCTGGCTTTAAACTAATGCTGGGGGCAGTCCATTGACAGCCAACCTCCTTGCCCACCCCATACCTTGTAATGACGACATTCACATGCTGCAACAACACTGGCAGTAAACGCGGGCACTTAAATAAATCATAGTGCACGCGGTTTGGCCGAATGAAATATCGAGTTATTCTAAAGAGGAACTCCTGGTGATGAAGATTTCAAATTTATATAGTATTTTAAATTAATGTTTGTCAAGCCCAAAATATCAGCTTGGTGCCATATTAACTCGGATTTCAGGAAACTTGAGTAATTTTGAATTATACCTAATATGGGCTTAACTTTTTATCCTTGTAGAGGCCTTCTCTTCCCCTGCGTATTCTGGGGCCAACATTCACATGCGGAAAAACATACTCCATCACTGTATGCTGACATCGTTCACATCAAATAAATATCATATTAATTTCCCTTTTCCTTTTCTTTTCAGAATTGGCGAATATATTCTATATATCAGTCCGATGACAAGATCCCTACGCCGAGCTTGTGCTAAGCCCAAAGTATGTGCCAAGCAAAAAGCCAAGAAAGCTTGTGCCAAGGTGAAGTGCACCAAACTTGGACCAATCACGAGTAATTGCTACTTTAATTTCGTGAGGTCCTACCGGAAAAAGCATTGAGACGTAAACCCACAAGAGTTGATATCAAAGGCGGCAAAAGCGTGGAGAATGCTGAAGACTTAAAGCGATTCAGTCAGATCGAAAAGAATGCCATAAGAATCTGGAACAAACACAGTGAATTGCCAAGCGATCTGTTGGAGGAGGAGGAGCACGAATAGATTGCCTTTAATCGGTATCATCATCCTTATAATTTGTTGTTTCTTTGTTCGAGTTTTCCGACCCGTTACTCAGCTAGTGTAAAAACGAACGCGAAATTTTATTACTTTTTTCTGATATCGATAGATATTAAGAAATAACATGGAAAAAATTTAAAAATTTGTCCAAAGCGTGGGTGTGATTAGTTTGCCGACTTTAGAGCGTTAAAATGGGCGTGGCAAAAAGTTTTTTGACAAATCGTTAGAAATTTATATATCGACACTTTTTACCAAAATAAGCCGACGAGAAGTATTGAATATTTGAAAATAATAATAGATAATAATAATAATAATAGAGTGCCATTTCTTTTCTACTCACTTTGGACCTTGCGACACCAAAAAGTTATTAAAAAATAAGGGTTGGCCATCCCAATTTTTTTTATTATATTCGGTATATAAGATAGTTATTTTGTAATAAATAGTGCGGATATATATATAGTCGAACCAAAAAACAAAAAGTGTTCTACTTATACGAGAGCTAGGGCAGGACTTCTGTTTGCTCTGTAGTTGTATTAGCATTATGTATTATAGCATTATCAGTATTTGGTTTCAAACGTTGGGATACCAAATACGGTATAAACTAATTTATTAGCTTCTGTTAAAAATTGTATAAGTCGAGCTTTGAAAATGGTAATGTATTTGGGGATCTTAAAAAAAAAACAGCTGATAGTTGGGAAGCCGGTAAAAACTCGCATCCTTAAATTAAAAGACATAAAGATCGCGGCGCGTGATGCCTTTGTGATCGTTAACTTCGTGTTTCGAAACAAGAAAAATGACTTCGACATACCAGATAAGTTATTGCTGCTGTATCTGGGCCAGAGAAGTCGTACGATGTCGTCCTGGACACCGTCAACTGACTAAGGTGCGTCCGCCTTCCCCGAAGCTACCACTACCGATCGGTGTCGGATACGGAGTGACTAATAGCTGACAGTCGCCCGCCTTATATAGCTCCTGGCTGGGCTTAGTGTGGCCGCCGTCTGCGTGGCATTTGCCTATATTAGTGTGGCCCGCCTGCTTTGTCCAGTGTGACCCACCGACCGATCTTACTGGCGCACTCGCTTAAAAAAATAATAGGAGAGCCTTTTGTAAATAGTTACCTAATTTGATAGTGAGAATTTACTGCGCGACCGGAGTAGCAAATAGGGCTTCACAATGTTTTTGTTTAAAGAGGAGCTCAATGCTGACGACTAAAAATCGGACAGGTGGACCCGATGACGGACGCACAACTATAATTTGATTAATGTCTGTTGAAATTAATACGAGAATACATTTTTGTTTTTTGAAATTCCCATACAAAGAACTTGCAACAAACGGCTGAACTTTTAACTTCGTAAATACCACATGTAAGAATACTAATTTTGTAAATGAAAAGTAAAGAACTTAGCTTAGCTTAGACTCGCTTAAATGCCTATATGTGGCCAGTTCAAATATTATTTAATTTAATATACGCAACATGCAAATTTCAAAGCGGACTATCGATACCTATTTTTAAAAACACCCCACAAAATCCATATCAATTGGAAACATATATGTATCGATATGAGCAGCAGAACTCCGATGGCGATAGCAACTCGCACAGATGATTTTTGGATACAGCACTTGGAACGCCGTTTACCCCAACAATAAAAATAGAGAGATATTAAATATCGTATAAATCACACAGATAGGAAAATGAAAGGAATATAGTGATCAAAGTCACCGTGTATGGTGACTGTTCAACCATCCAGTTAACTTTGCACATCAAGCAGCCCGAGAATTTGCAATCGAAACGAGAAACTTCATCTCAGTCGGATTAGCCCATAACGTACGTATGTTGGTTGTACTGTTGAATCCGGCTCCAAAATGGATCGCAAAGAAGCTGTTTTGAAGGACCAAGCGGTACGTGAAGAGCTCTCTCCAGCAAGTGCAACCAAAGGCAAGAAGCACAAGAAAAGTCCTTGCTCTCCGGGAGACACCAATGCTGGCCAAGTGATATCGTCGGTGGATGAAGACACCAATGCTGGCCAAGTGATATCATCGGATCAAGACGCCAATACTAATACCAAGAACAAGAAACAGAAGAAGTGCCATTTTGCAAAGGATAACAATGGCTATCAAGCTGCTGGTTCTCAAGACAACCAAGGTTCATTTGGCAATAAACAGGGAAGTCTCAACTCTACGGCTATAACCTCCAATTCTTCAATGACGAGTAATGGTCTGCAGGGCATGCAACCAGCTGGAGATGCTCCCGCAATCTCCCAGTATATCCAGTCGAGGAACCATGCCGCACATGCCTCTGTTAGCAATAAATCGGAAGAGACAGCTGGTGGATCTCAATCGCGGGTGCAATCGAATGTTGCATCCATATCCTCGCCACACCAGCAGAACGCGCACAGCGGAGTCACCTGCGCCGGAATCGCAAGTGGATACTAAGCAGGGACGTTAATGAAGATGCCGTGGTGCTGGTGAGCAGCGGCGATGAGGAGACCACCGCCGCCGACGATGGCCAAACAGAGAGAAGACTAACCCGACGAGAATCAAACCCTTTTCACATTTTCGCCAACCGGTACCGGTGGCCTGGCATATGCTCTTCTTTAAAATTCTCCTCCTCGCTATCCTCATCCATCACTAGTTGGCCATTTAATGAGGTAAACTTAATGACCGGCAAAATTTTGCGCTGCTGATTGCTTTCATTCATTAGCTTCTGGGTGAGATTAGCGATATCCTTACGGTTCTTAGTTACTGTGAGCATGTCAAACCAATTGCTCAGCTCCCCAATGGGCAGTGTATAGTTGATGAAGGGTTTTGTAAAGAATTGCTCCACATACTGCAGCAGATAGAGGCCGCAATCTGTGAGATTCTGCTGTTGCGGCACCTCATAGAGTAGAGAGGGCATATTATCCTTGTTGAAGATATGCGCCAGCGCATTCGCATACTTTGCCTTGTATCACAGGTGAGATAATCCCGCAATATGGCAATCGCTCGATGTCGTCAGGTGACCGCCAACGAATCGAAAATAAGAATAAATGGCTGTGTTTAGCTATTGAGTTTTTTAAAAGCTTTTGTGAATAATAAATAGCCGAGGAAAGTTTGTTTATTTTACTTTACTGTTTATTTCGCGAATTGTTTACAGCAGCTAGGCCCGACAAAGAGCTATATCGAATGCACAAGTTTAGTCTCTTCCGACAGACGAAGAAGTGGCAATTGGCGGGACAGACAGCCGAAATGCAGCGCCCAAGCTTAACGTAGGTAGATAACAAAAAGAACAAGGAATGAGCGCCGTACAGATAAATGCGTGCGAGAACAGCGGTTTGTCCTGTGGGCATCGCAACTGCTACCACTGACTACTTCGGCTTACAATATTAAAAAGTATGAGATTAGTATACTGCACAGTTTTGGCGACTGCATAACCCAACATCCGCCCCGCGTTGGAAGCTTGGATTCCAACAGAGTCCTCAATGGGAAGCAGACACAGCTTGTTCACTGCCCGCCTTATTACTCCAGACGCGGTCCTCAATTCTGCAACTCGAGCGACGCCGTCTCTGCCAGGAATCTACTGCATGTCCTCGCCAAAGGCCATCTCATTGGGGGTAGATTCTCGTCCTTAACAAGAACGACGTTGTCCACGGCTACGCCAGGCTTTGGGGTGCGCCACTTGGAGCGCTGCTGGAGCAACGTCAAGTACTCTTCCTTCCATCGCGACCAAAATATTTGCTGAAGAAAGGAGATGCGTTGCCAAGAGTCAAGCCGATTATAGTTAAGGCCCGTTATATCTGGCTCGTCAAACGACGAAGGCGGACCACCATTGAGAAAATGCGCCGTTGAGAAATCCGAAGTGACAGACCGAATCGCAATTCCTACCGAGAATCCATCAGTCGCGAAATTGGTATCCCCGATTACAGTGACGGAGCCGGACGACCTCCACCTCTTAAGTTGCAGTTGATTTGCAAGCCGAGAGGTGACCCAGTGCAGTTGAGAGCCAGAATCTAACAAGGCCCTGCAGGGAACGAACAGTCCTGACCGATTCTGCACTAGAACGGTTGCAGTGGCTATCCAAAAATCATCTGTCCGAGTTGCTATCGCCATCGGAGTTCTGCTGCTCATATCGATACATATATGTTTCCAATTGATATGGATTTTGTGGGTTGTTTTTAAAAATGTATCGATAGTCCGCTTTGAAATTTGAATGTTGGGAATATTGAAAATAAATAATATTTGAACTGACCATTTGATCATTTACAAAATTAGTATTCTTACATATGGTATTTACGAAGTTAAAAGTTCAGCCGTTTGTTGCAAGTTCTATGTCTGGATTTTTCAAAAACAAAAATGTATTCTCGTATTAATTTCAGCATTTTGCAAATACAAGTACAGACATTAATCAAATTATAGTTGTGCGTCCGTTATCGGGTCCACTTGTCCGATTTTTAGTCGTCAGCGTTGTATTGTATTTGAACACATTTGTTCAATTCTTTGCTAATTTCCCGTAAATGTGCAAACGACAGTTACCGCCAGTTACCGTATAAAAAAAACTCGAATTAATACCGAGGTTGTCCTATTTGTGAAACTGGGGTGTAGACACTCACTTTTAATCACTTTAATCACTAATCACTTTTTAATCAACTTTTAATCACTTTTGAATGCCCTAATTACTTCTCCTTGGTTTTCTCTGAAATCCTCACCAAATATTAACTTTGGTTTAAGAAATAAATCAGTCAAAATAATATTTTCGTCAGGAACCGTAATACAATTTCAATTCGGTGATTCAAGAAAACTGATAATAGTAGGGGAGCCGGGTGAACCCCGCCCCGTTACTTTGAACGACATAAAGAACGCAGCGTACTAGAGGGATGCATAACACTATTCTCCAGTATCGATTCGTTTTACTGCGTATTCAGAATACATGCCATTCAGTTGGTCGCGTTCTCTTTGCGTTCACTTCGTATGTATTCGGACTAACAGGCGTCCGATCGAAATAAACTAACTGAATGTGTTCTAAGAATGAATGAAGCGAATGAATTTTCAATGGTAATTCAGAGTACTCTGAATTCTTCATGTTGTAATTGGGTAAAATGAGTTCGGACAGCGCGGAGGTTAGTCAAAGTTTGTGTTTTATTATGTTTATTTGTATTATTATTTGCGTGTATGTCTTATTTAATAATATTGTAGCATTTGTTTAATATAAATTATTTAGCGATCTTGTCAAATTGTGTTGTCAATTATAAATATTTTAAATATAATAGTAATAAAAATAATAGAATCGTTTGTATAGCTAATGTCTGGCGACGCAAGTTAGAAGGTTAAAACACGTAGTTATACAAGTTAACACGGGCCAACGAGCTAGACCAGTTGGCTCAGTGCACGAAATTTAATACCATTACGTTAAAGTGCTGACCCCAGCATCGGGCCGGAAACCCGTGCGCAGCCGGCAAACACAGCATATTTGCGTGGCCGCTGCGAGTCTTTTGTTAGCTGTAAGATTCATTTTTTATATTCAGTTTATGTTTGACTTTAATAAAGAGCGGTTGCTCGTCTACATTATCACTCCGACTGTTCGTCGCAAAACATACTTGTATTAATTACTCTACCAGACCACAAGGCTGGTAGTTAAAAGAGGAAAGTTCCTCTCAACCTAATATATTGGACAGCAGCGATATGAATATCTGGCGCCCAACCAGTGGTAGAAATCACTAACACCACCCACACAGCTACTTAATTTGCGGCAAAGCAAAAGACAGCGGCGCGGGAAAAGTGAAGGGAATTAGTGACAAAATAACACACACACCAAAAACAAAAAATTATGTGAGTGGGAACCGATGCTAAACGCATTTTAAGTCTGTGAATATTTAAAAAAAATATATAATAATAAAAGAATTATTAATCCAGCAGATACGCTAAAATATGGTCTCGCATCAATGTTAACAAAAACAAAAATCGTATAATTGTCTTTTATAACGGCGCATACGTTCGCTTTTCATTTATTGTTGTTGTTTTGTGTTTCCATTCAGTTCAAGCGCGACATTCGACGCTGCAGCCTTTGTCTTTAGTTGTTGTTTGTTTGGCTTTGGTCAACTGCTGCCCACACAGGCAGCTTTTGCATACCTAAGCGAATTTCTCACAGTATAGGAATAGTACACCATACTCCACGGACTCAGAGTCCGATTGTGAAAATCAGCCTTCCCCTCTAAGACGTGCAACCGCGAATTCCCCTACAATGGCGATAGACCCAGAACAACTCAAAGCTGTAATACAGGCAGTGGTAGCCAATACTTTAGCGGACGAGGCTGCCAGAAACGAGCTCGCACAAAATGAAATGCGTCAAAAAATTGAGGATCTGGCCAGCCAGTTGGCAGCAACACGGGTCGCGCCCACCGCAGCAGTGGCCCCCGCAATCAAGGCTTACCTACCCGTAGACATAACTAGTAGCGTACCATGTGACAGGACTTTAGACGCCGTTAAATATTTGCCGGAATTCTCGGGGTCACAGGAATCATATGTTTCGTGGCGACAAGCGGCGGTTGCTGCGTATCGCATATTTAGAGATTACGACGGCACCTCTCGCCATTACGAGGCAGTGACAATTATTAGGAACAAAATTAGGGGCGCGGCCAATAGCGTTTTATCCTCGTTTGGCACCGTACTGAATTTCGATGCCATTATAAATCGGCTCGATTTCACGTACAGTGACAAACGCCCAATGCATGTCATTGAGCAGGACATGAGCACTTTAAGACAGGCAAACAACATGACCCTGTTGGAGTATTATGATGAGGTTGAGAAAAAACTCACCTTACTCACAAATAAAGCCCATATGTCTCACGAGCCATCGGCGGCTAAGATATTGTGCGAAAAATTCCGAGAGGACGCCTTGCGTGTTTTCATCTCGGGACTTAAACGCAACCTCACTGACGTGCTTTTCGCGGCAAAGCCGAAAGACATGCCGTCAGCCTTGGCCTTAGCGCAAGAAGTGGAATCTAACCACGAGAGGTACGTTTTCGCAGCTAGTTTCGCAAGAAGTCAAGAAGACAAAGATCGCAAACCTGCTGCAAAAGCGCAGGGTCGTCAACTCGACAAGTACGACCGCCATGACCCACAACCTAGTAATACCTAAAACCCGTATTTTAATAGGCAGCATAGGGCACAGGTCCACGCCGACCCGCAAGGTACCAAAAATTACAAAGACGACGGCCCACCGGAGCCTATGGAGGTCGATCCCTCACTTTCTAAGTTGATGCAGCCGACCCAGGCAAATACCTACCGGAAAAGACGACCAGCCACCTCCGAGCGCACAGGCACCGTGAGGAAACAACAAAAAGTTAACTTCATTACGCAGAATGCGGAAGAAAAGACAGGAGCATATGCCGCCGCCGCCGCCAAAGCGGAATCGAAAATAGACGACGATGCCATTACCGAGTATGACTCTGACTACCTCAATTTTTTAGGGGTAAATCCCTGTTACCCGTCATCAGACGAAGAGTAGCAGGGGTACCAATGAAATTCCTCTTAGACACCGGCGCATCAAAAAATTTCATCCGGCCTCGCAAAGAGCTAAAGGGTGTCTGCCCGGTGGACTCCCCTTTCGAAATTCATTCAATTCACGGCACCACCATCGTTACAAAAAAATGCTTCGTCTCGATTTTTAATTTGAAAGCGACTTTTTTCATTCTACCAGATCTTACAACATTCGACGGTATAATCGGGGCCGACCTGTTAACACAGGCCGGTGCATCACTTTGCCTCGCCTCCGCCCAACTCAAATGGGGTCAGGAAGTTGAGAAGATTTCATTCCATAAATGCACTGACGTCAACTTCACTAACGTGGAGTGCGCAGATGCACCACCTTTGGTGAAGAAGGCATTTCTAGGGATGATAAGGAGCCGAAAAAACGCCTTCGCAGATCCCAACGAGGCCCTGCCATATAACACATCGGTAGTGGCCACGATTAGGACTACTAGCGAAGAACCCATTTACGCTAAATTATATCCATACCCCATGGGGGCAGCAGATTTCGTCAACAACGAAATCCAAAACCTGCTTAAAAATGGTATAATTCAAAAGTCGGTGTCTCCGTATAACAACCCAATATGGGTGGTTGATAAAAAAGGAACCGACGAGGCCGGCAATCAAAATAGACGATTAGTCATAGACTTTCGTAAGCTAAACGAAAGAACTATCCCAGACAAATACCCTATGCCAGATATCTCCATGATACTGAGCAACTTGGGCAAGGCCAAATTCTTCACGACATTGGACCTCAAGTCAGGGTATCACCAGATCATCTTAGCGGAAAATGACCGCGAAAAAACTTCCTTCTCCGTAAGCGGGGGGAAGTACGAATTCAAGAGGCTTCCCTTTGGCTTGAGAAATGCTGCCAGCATCTTCCAGAGAGCCATTGATGACATTCTCAGAGAGCAAATCGGCAAGACTTGCTATGTCTATGTCGACGATGTAATAATCTTCTCAGAAAACGAGAATGCTCATGTCAAGCACGTGGATTGGGTTTTAAAAACCATAAGCGATGCAAATATGAGAGTCTCAGTGAAAAAGTCAAGTTTTTTTAAAAAAAGCGTAAACTTTCTTGGCTTTATAGTCACCAGTGATGGCACTACCACTGACCCAGAAAAGGTCAGGGCCATTAAAGAGTTCCCTGAACCAAAAACGGTGTTTGAGGTTAGATCATTTCTAGGTCTCGCGAGCTACTACAGATGCTTCATTAAGGACTTCGCAGCCATAGCAAGGCCTATTTCGGACATCTTAAAGGGCGAAAACGGAAGTGTAAGCAGACACAGATCGCGACACGTCCAAGTACAATTCAATGAGGCGCAAAAAAATTCTTTTGAAAAACTGCGCAACATTTTAGCATCCGAAGATGTTATGCTCCGATACCCGGATTACAAGAAGCCATTCCATCTAACGACGGATGCTTCAGCCTACGGTATTGGAGCAGTGCTTTCACAGGAAAACCGTCCTATTACAATGATCTCGAGGACATTAAAGGACAGGGAAATGAACTACGCCACAAACGAAAGGGAATTATTGGCCATCGTTTGGGCTTTGGCCAAACTGAGGCACTATTTATATGCGGTGAAAGATATAACTATCTTCACCGACCATCAACCATTGTCATTCTCGGTATCAGACTCTAACCCTAACGCAAAAATTAAAAGATGGAAGGGTCGCATCGAGGAAACGGGTGCGAAGGTGGTCTATAAACCGGGAAAAGAAAATTTGGTTGCTGATGCCCTGTCTAGGCAGCAAATCAATGCCATAGAAGAACAGGACGCAGAATCATGTGGTGCGACCATTCACAGTGAGATTTCCCTCACTCACACCATAGAAACTACGGATAAGCCCCTAAATTGCTTCCAGAACCAACTAATTCTGGAAGAGGCCCGCTTTCCGCTAAAACGCTCTTTCGTCCTCTTTCGAAATAAGAAACGACATACAATCAACTTCACTGACAAGGAATCATTACTCAATGACCTTGCGGACGCAATAGTCCCCAAGGGCGTAAACGCCCTCCATTGCGATTTGCACACGCTAGCAACGGTGCAGGACGACTTAGTCCGGAGATTCCCGACTACAAAATTCTGGCACTGCAAAAACCGTGTTACAGATATTTTTGGGGTCGAGGAGAAAAGGGAAATCATACTGGCAGAACACAATAGGGCCCACCGATCGGCCCAAGAAAATGTGAAGCAGGTTCTCACAGAATACTACTTCCCAAAAATGGCCAAACTGGCCAATGAAATTGTGCAAAACTGCAAAACATGCGCTAAAGCAAAGTATGATAGGCATCCTAAAAAGCAAGAGATTGGCGAGTCCCCGATTCCCTCTCATGTAGGAGAAATGCTACACATAGACATTTTCTCAACAGACAAAAAATATTTCCTCACTTGCATCGACAAGTTTTCGAAATTCGCCGTCGTACAGCATGTACCGTCAAGAACAATTGAGGACTTGAAACCGGCCTTGTTACAGGTCATGAATTTTTTCCCAAAGGCCAAAGTGATTTACTGCGATAACGAGCCATCGTTAAAATCGCACACGATCACGGCCATGCTTGACAACCATTTTGGCGTCAGCATCACGAATGCGCCGCCCCTTCACAGTGTGTCAAACGGGCAAGTGGAACGTTTTCACAGCACCCTACTAGAGCTCGCCAGGTGCCTAAAAATTGACAAGGGCATGAGCGACACCGTGGAGATAATTCTGTTAGCCACAACCAAATATAACAAATCAATCCATTCGGTCATCGATAAGAGGCCAGTCGACGCAGTACAAGAGTGCACGGACGACACACGAGAACGGATTGTTGACAAAATTAAGAGTGCCCAAGACGCGCTAAGGTCTAGAGAGAATGTTTCTCGGCAAAATAGAGTCTTCGAAGTGGGCGAAAAAGTTTTGGTCAAAACTAACAGAAGACTTGGCAATAAACTCACTCCCTTGTGTGAGGAAAAAGCCATACAAGCAGACCTGGGGACCACGGTCCTCATTGAAGGGAGGGTGGTCCAAAAGGACAATTTAAAATGACTCTCTCCCTTAATTTTTAATTTTTTATTATCACTACCTATTATCAGCCGTTTGGCATACTTCGATTTAGTAGATATTAGGTCCGTTGCCAAAGGCGCGACGTTGTAGTTTTAATTGGTATTAATTTAGTATTAATTGGTGATGGGTTAAACCTCGGCGAACAAGAATAAGCGACTAAAAAATACATTTCCACAGGTGCAGAATTTTCATCCTCCTCTCACTGGCATTGGTGTCAGCGCGCGTCACTGACTATTCGCAAACAAGGTATATCCCCATCATAGATGGAGAAATCCTGGTATGGGAAGAACTCGCATATGTGACCCACTCAGCAAATCTCTCGGAATACATGCGCATAGTCGAAGAAACAAGCAGCATGAACGAGATGTTTCCGCAGTCTCATATGAGGAAATTGCTAGACGTGGATACCTCGCACCTTCGGGATACGCTGGATTCGCTAAAAGTCCACCACAGAATAGCAAGGAGTTTAGATTTTCTAGGCTCAATGCTAAAGGTAGTAGCGGGGACGTTCACAGAATGGCAGTTGACACAGTCAAACAATAGGCAGATCAAAATTAACACTAGGGTACAAAATCGGATTAACCAATTAACAACAACAGTAAATCAAATCCTGCAAACACACAAAAATATCCAAATTGACACCGGCCATTTATACGAGACACTGCTGGCTAGGAATAGAATGCTAATGATGGAGTTACAGAACTTAATGTTGGCTGTAACACTGGCAAAAAACAATATTGTCAGCCCAAATATCCTAGATCATGCAGACTTAAAATCAGTTTGGCTGAAAGAACCCACCGATACCCCCATAGGGGATCTTATGTCCGCATCGTCTGTAAAAATACTGCAATCCCCTAACATGATACACTTTATTATCAAATTTCCCAGAATAAAATTATCTTGCAAAAAGGTCACTATTTTCCCAGTCACTAGCAAAGGAGTTATGCTGCGGATAACCGACAACATGGTAGCAAAGTGTGGTGAAGTAGTCCACACAATCAAAAATTGCATCCCAACATCGGGGGCTACCTTTTGCCAACTATCAACGGAAAGCTCATGCGCCAGGGAACTACATGCGGGCGTCCTAGCACATTGCGAGTCACAACCAAGTGACCTACACCCGCTCACCCGCGTGGACGAGGGTATCATCATCATCAATGACCGGCCAGCCAGGGTCACGGTAGACAACGAAACGGAAGTCTACCTACGCGGCACACATCTCATCACCTTCAACGATCGCGTCGTGATAAATGACACCACTTTTGTAAATCATGACAAGGCCCAAACAAGAGCTCCAGGGGTAGCGAGTTCCCCATCATTGAATATCACCGCCAACAGAGATATTCTGAGCCTCCCCTACCTTCACCAGCTAAGTGAACGTAACTTGGAGTTCATCAAAGAGTTCGGGAGAGAAATTGATACTAATCATCATCATCGCATAATATTTATCGCAGCAGCGATTTGTTGTGCATTGGTTTGCATCGGCATCACCTGTCTACGGTACATCGGAGCGCGGAGATCTGCAATCCAGTTAAACGGGATGATCGCTGAATTAGGACCAACCGAGGACGGCCGCAATCTTGAAGGGGGGATAGTTAACACGGGCCAACGAGCTAGACCAGTTGGCTCAGTGCACGAAATTTAATACCATTACGTTAAAGTGCTGACCCCAGCATCGGGCCGGAAACCCGTGCGCAGCCGGCAAACACAGCATATTCAAGGTTGTTCTGGTTATCTAACAAATTCTTCATATTTTCTTCTAATTGCTCTCTATCATCTTCATCCATTATACCAAATAAAATATGATACAAGGAACCCATAAATTCGAAAGGAGCACGCTTGCTTCTAGATCTAGACTGCATCATAAACAATTTATTGTTTTCTTCAAGTTCCGATAACTGACTTTGCATATTATCTAAGACTAGACTACATTGCTCTTCAAAGCTATGAAGTCTTTCGCAAACTTTCCTCATACTTTGTATAAGCGCATTACCCTTTGTTAACATTTTAAAATATGGATCCATTTTATAATAGATAACCAAATTCCAAGAAGTACTCACAATCTCAACATCTCCTAGCGGGTCTAGATATATTGCTGAGGTTTTATTTATTTTGTCTATAGAATATCTTGGTGCTATATCTTTAGGTAATGCGCTAGAAACTTGACAACTTAACACAAACAACAACATTGCCATGATGATTCCGATCTTGGACATTCCCGATGTCGCTCTATTTCGCCTTTTTGGCTCCTGGTCAGCCTCATTTTTGTCAACAGACTTTATTCCTTCCAAGGGACAAATTTTAGTAACGGGTCTAGTGATATATCCTTCCTGCATCTTTACTTTAGCCACCCGGACCTTATCATCATTCCCCTTATGGACCTTTTCCACCTTTCCTAAAGGCCATCTTGCAGGATGACAATTCTCATCCTTTAATAAAACTATTTGCCCTTCTTCTATATTAGGAATTTCCTTTTTCCATTTATTCCTTTGCTGAAGCGTATGCAAATATTCACTTTTCCACTTAACCCAGAAATCTTTCCTCATTTTTTTGATAAGTCTCCACCTATCCAAATTTCCGATTTTTTCATCTTCCATTGGTTCGACTATTTCTAAAGGTGGTCTTCCAATTAAAAAATGACCTGGTGTTAAAACCTCTTGTTGGTCCATCTCACTAACTATAGTGTATAATGGCCTTGAATTTAAGCATGCTTCTATTTGACATAAAAGAGTTGACATTTCTTCGTAAGTCAAAATAGTGTCGCCGATTATACGCTTTAAATGGTATTTCATTGACTTAACCCCAGCTTCCCAAATACCTCCGAAGTGAGGTCCTGCCGGGGGAATAAAATGCCAATCAATCCTGTCCTTTTCAAGCTGCGCTGCAATCGTTATATTTTCTTGTATTGCATTAAATAACTCTTGATCTAATTTTCTTGCGGCTCCTACAAAATTTGTTCCGTTGTCTGAATAGATATTGGAACATTTTCCCCGTCTAGCAATAAATCTTCTGAGTGCTGCTAAAAATGCGTCAGAAGTTAGATCGCTTACCATTTCTAAGTGTATGGCTTTGGTGGCCATGCAAACGAATACGGCAACGTATCCTTTAAATGTTTTTTGGCCACGATTTTTTGAACATTTAACATAATAAGGACCTGCGTAATCTATTCCAGTATTAAGAAACGGGAATGTCATCGTCACTCTATATTTTGGCAAGTTACCCATTATTTGCTGAGCTGTATTTTGTTTATACGTTGCACACTTTACACATTCTCTTAAATACTTCTTCAACGAATTTTTCAACCCGAAAATCCAATACTTTCTTTGGATATAGTTTCGCATAAGGTTTATCCCTCCATGCAATGTTTCCTTATGAGCATTTTTTATTAATAAGCTTGTTAGGTGGCATTTTTCTAAAATGATTGGATGTTTAACATTAAATTCTGCATTGGAGTTTTGCAATCTTCCTCCAACTCTTAGAACCCCATCCTTGTCCAAAAATGGATTCAATGACAATATTTTATTATTTGTCTTGATTTCCTTTTTGATTTTAAGGCACTTTATCTCTTGCCTAAACTGGTATTCTTGTTGTTTCTTAATAACAACTGTTTCCGCTATTCTTATCTCCTTTACTGAAATAATTGATGAATAGGCTTTATTTTTTGTTTTCATCTGCACGAATCTATTTATGTATGCTATTATACGTATAAGTTTTTCTATACTGGAATACCTTTCTATTAATTCGTAAATAGGATCATCTATTTTGTCATGTAATACCGTATTTATTAAGACAGGTTCTTCTACAGACTGCTGCCGAGGCCAAAGTTCTTTTGGGTCGGCTAGCCATTTCGGACCTTTCCACCAAAAATCACAGTTGATCAACTGGTTAGAATCCACTCCCCTGGATGCTAAATCTGCTGGATTATCCTCTGACTTAACATGATTCCATTCAGTATTTTTTAATTTCCGAATGTCATCCGTTCTTCTTCTTATAAATTTGATCTTACTTTGACCACTGTTAATCCATGCTAAGGTAATCGTGGAATCACTGCAAGCATAGATCTCCATTATATTGTCAATTGATCCTTTTAGTCTTTGGATTAATTCACTAAGCAGGTGAGCTGCAATTTGGGAATTGGGAATTGTCTTTCTATTTTTTATAGGGTTGACTCTACTTTTGCTAGCTATTATATTAACATGAGGTCCTACTTTAGCATAGACTACTGCAGCATATGCTTTTTCGGAGGCGTCCGCAAATCCGTGAATCTGAATGACTGAAGAACTGTTTGAATTAATCCACCTTGGGATTCGAATATTTTCTAACAATAATAAATTTTCTTTATATTTTTCACAATAATTTTTATCTTCTATGGATAATTCCTGATCCCATTCACTTTTATTTATCCAAAGTTTTTGAATAAAAAGTTTTCCTGAAACGGTGACTGGTGCCAACCATCCTAACGGATCAAATATTTTTGCTAGCGTCGATAACACAACGCGCTTATTTATATCTTTTGATTCATTACAATTTACGCTGAATTTAAATAAATCATTTTGAGGTTCCCATTTTAGTCCTAAAGTTTTAACACATTCATTTTCGATAATATTGAGAACCTTATTGTCCCCTGTGTCCTCCACAGTGGTTAATATTTTGGAATTGTTGGAAATCCATTTCCTTAAGTTGAATCCAACTTTCTGCAATTCATGGGAAATTAATGTTATTAATTTATTAGCTTCTTCTACCGAATCAGCTCGAGTCATTAGGTCATCCATATAGAAATCATTCCTAATTATTGCACTAATAACTTGGATTTTACATTTATCTGCAATATCTACCAGAACCCTGGTAGCCAAATATGGTGCAGACGCAGTTCCGTAAGTGACTGTGGTTAATTTATATGTTTTAATTTTTTCTTTTGGAGAATTTCTCCATAAAATATATTGATATTTTTGATCATTATTATCTATTTTAATTTGTCGGTACATCTTTTCAATGTCTGCCGAAACCACAAATTCCCATTTTCTCCATTTAATAATAATGTCAAAAATATCTTTTTGAACTCGTGGCCCAACCCACATTATGTCGTTCAAACTTTTGTTATTCGTAGTTTTTGCTGAAGCATCAAAAACTACTCTCAATTTGGTCGTAAGGCTTGAATCTCTAATCACTGCCTGGTGCGGTAAAAAATATTTGCCTTCATCACTCACTTCAATCATGTGTCCTAAATCCATGTATTCATTCATGAATTTAGTGTAGTCAACCTTAAGTTTTTCATTTCTTTTTAGTTTTTTCTCCAGATTCATGTAACGAGCTATCGATTGTTTCTTTGAATCTCCTAAGGTGACATCCTCCTTGAATGGAATTGACACAATGTATCGCCCATCTGAATCTTTTTTTGTCGTTTTGATAAATTTATTTTCACAGATTTCAGACTCGATATCATCTTTTTCTTCTTCTTCCACTTCCCAGTATCTAACTCTTTTATTTCTATTGTTGTGGCTACAATGGTTTCTTTTCCTTTGGATTTTTTACATCCAGAAACTATCCACCCGAAATCAGTTTTTTGCCCAAGGAGACCATCTATTTTTATAACTCCATTTTGCAGAATGTGAGTATATACGTCTGCTCCAATGATTAGATCAATACGACCCGGTTTATTAAAATCGGGGTCGGCTAATTTAAAGTTCTTCCATTTTTCCTGATCAACATTAATCGTGTTGACTGGAAGTGCCTTCATAAGCTTTGGGAGAATAAGTGCTTCAATTTCTAAATTTTTCGGAGAATTTCTTATCGAAATAACCGCTTTTTGCTTGGAGATGCACGTTCCTGTGGAAGATACTCCACTTATTTCAGTATGAGACCGAAATTTTTTCAATTTTAGAATCTGTGCAGACTCTTCTGATATAATTGTGCTTTGAGAGCCACTATCAATCAATGCTCTTAATTGTTCAAAGCCTCCATACCTTGACTTTACTTGAATCAAGGCCGTGGCCAACAAGGCTTGACCTGTTGTTCTACATGTATTCACTTTTTCTGGATTATGACCTACAAAGTGAAGTAAAGTATGGTGAGGTTTACGACAAGTCGAACAAAGCTGCTCGCTTATACATTTTTTTCCAAACGGATGCCTCAGACATCTTAGGCAAATCCCATTTTTTCTTACCCAGTCAGACCGTTCTGCTGGATTCATTATTTTAAATTTATGGCATTGAATTAAATAATGCCCTGGTATTTTGCAATATGCACAATTGTCACTATAATTTTTATTCTTGTTATTATTAATCATTTTCTTTACAGGTTTTACTTCCTGTGAAAATGATGATATAGAATTGAGCCTTTGCTCTAAAAAGTCCATGACATCAGAAAGTGCCTGTATTTCTTTTGTCTTTTTAAATTGAGTGATTCTTTATTGAATTTCCGAAGAATTATGTGAGCGAAAATTGCATCCACATCTTCTGGTAATTGTGCCTTTAATTTTATGATATAAATTGACTCGTTAATCGTGTCAATAAATGTTTTTACTTGCTTATTGGATTCCAAATTTAAATTTGGCATATCCATAAGCCTATTCATATGATCTGAGAATATGTTTCTTTTATTCTCATACCGCTTGGTCAAAAACTCCCAAGTGGCTTCATAATTTTCTCCAGAGCCGAGCAGTAAATGAGTAACCACATTTCTGGCTTCTCCTTTTAATGCTGACTTTAGATAATTAAATTTGAGAGAAGGACTGAGATCCTCTCTCACATGTATGAGCTCTGTAAAGAGTTCATTAAAAAGATCCTATTCTTTGGAATCACCAAAGAAAGTGGGTATCTGTATTGTAGGCAGGGTTGGTAACTCCTCCGCCTTAACAACCGTCGACTTTTTAGCTTTATTTATTGTGCCACTGAGTCGACTTTTAATGGCTGTTAGAATATTTTGTTTGTCAAATTCAAGTTCGCTAATTTCTTCTTCGAATAGCGAACTCTCAAAATGACTATTCACCTGTTCAATCAGGTTATCTATTTTATGCCATAAAAATTCAATTTTATTTTTCCTTATTTTAAGGAAATCTTGACTACTGTCTATTAGTTTAGACGTATCTTTTAGATATACTCGAAATTGGCCAACATTAATTCGGAATGCCTGCTCTACTTTTAAAGCGTTGTTTTGTGCTATACCCTCTTTTTCAGGGTGACCACACATTTCAAGGTTTAATGTAGGGGGGGGGGGGTTGATTTAGGGATAGTGTTTGATTTAGGGAAAGTGTTTTCTACCGACTCGCCCTTAATTTTTTCATTTTTATTTTTAATTTTTTCTAACATCATCATTATTAAATCATACTGCTTCGTGTTAAAATATTCATGATCGACAACGCCGATCTTCAACAAATTGCTATGATTAGCAATGAAACATTTTTGAAGCTCATTTAATTTTAGAATTTCTACATCTGTTAATGTTGGTTTTACTTCCAACTTTCTAATTTCCAAAATAATTGCGGACTGCTTCTTAAGGAATTGAATAGTCTTTTCTGACATCATTTTGAAAATTTTTTGTAATTTCTTAATATATATAGTACGTGTATATGTATTTTATATGTATTTATATATATATGTGTGTTTGGATAAACAGAAAATTCTTGTTTTGACTTAGCTGATGTCGTTGTTGTTGCTGCTGCTGTTGCTACTGGTGTTGCTGCTGTTGTTGCTGCTGTTGCTACTGCTGTTGCTGCTTCTGCTGCTGCTGTTGTTGCTACTTCTGCTGCTGGTAGAGGCTCCTTTGACTTTTTGACTTCCTTCTCTTCTTTAAGGCTCCGTCGATGTTTGAAGATGATTTTTTTTTTTGTTTGACACGTTTTAGTCAGATTTTTTGTTTTTTAGCCATTTATTTTGGCATTTATGCTCTTTTGGCATATACACTGCACTCTCTTTATGAGCTGATTTAATGCTATTAGAGCATTTACAAGGCACTGTTTTCAGGCACTTTTTATTTAATTAATGCTCTTTTGGCATATACACTGCACTCTCTTTATGAGCTGATTTAATGCTATTAGAGCATTTATAAGGCACTTTTGTTATGCACTTTTTAATTTCACAATTGCTGATTTATGGCCTCAAGCACGCCTTACCACAATTTATAATGGTACACAAAGCAACCTTTAGCTATAGACTATAAGGTGCTTGTTTTAAAACATAAAAGATTCTTTTGTATCTTTTTGCTTTTTATATTTAAACTCTGTTCCTTACCTTTGGTAGGGGGAAACAAGAGTCACTTATTTTTGCTACCTTTAGCTGCAAGATTAACTTAGCAATGCTTAAAGGAGCTGGCCTTTCTCTGAGTCCCTTACCTTTGGTAGGGGGAAACTGCAGAGTCGATTAAAGGATCGATTGACCAAATGTAAAATCCCAAATGAGAAGACTTTACTCGTTGAGTTTTTGTAAGAAACTGATTTTATTTGGAAATATCTTCGGTTTAAATAGGTGACATGAGAATCGGATCTTAGAGTAAATGGCCTACGCAAAGGCCTAAGTAAATAGTCCCCGCCTCTTCGGGGTCCCACGCTCCGGCACATCTGCCTATCTTGAGCGGCGAGGACCTTATCTGTGGTCTCCCACTAAGGGACCTTTTAGGAGGCGGGGAACGATCTCAAGTGACTGACTCATGTAGTGTGCACTTAGATTACATGTTTTTGAGCACTGCACCCATGTCGCCTTAGATAACAAAATCCTAAATATAATTTATCGCTCTCGATTCATTTACATAAGATATGAACGGAGTCCAAAATTGTAAGTCTTTAAATATATTCGTGTTCATGTGTGAACAGTGGGAATAAAAATAGTTTCATATAATTTATGCCACCTATGTAGAATTTACGACGCCACCTAACAAAATGATGTTTCCCAGGATGCGCATCTCTCCATGGTACATTTTTATACTAATATTATAATATTATCTTTTGAGCTACGCACAAAAATATTACAAATAAAATTCTTCTTCAGTTCAGTTTTTTTAAAAACTAAATTCAGAGGGTGAGTGAAAAAGTGCAATTGTGTGGACCAAAATTTCAATTATTTTAGACCAATCGCATAATTATTTTCCATTGGTGTGCCTTGTCCTGCCAATCAGTTTAAAGTTTTCCATCACCTTACGTTTAAGATTCTCTGGTTAAGAAGCTTTTTTCCTGAATTTCCAGTTCTGTTAAATTCATTGTGAGTCAAAGCGGAAAATCGGCGTCCTATCTGGCTTTAAACTAATGCTGGGGGCAGTCCATTGACAGCCAACCTCCTTGCCCACCCCATACCATGTAATGACGACATTCACATGCTGCAACAACACTGGCAGTAAACGCGGGCACTTAAATAAATCATAGTGCACGCGGTTTGGCCGAATGAATTATCGAGTTATTCTAAAGAGGAACTCCTGGTGATGAAGATTTCAAATTTATATAGTATTTTAAATTAATGTTTGTCAAGCCCAAAATATCAGCTTGGTGCCATATTAACTCGGATTTCAGGAAACTTGAGTAATTTTGAATTATACCTAATATGGGCTTAACTTTTTATCCTTGTAGAGGCCTTCTCTTCCCCTGCGTATTCTGGGGCCAACATTCACATGCGGAAAAACATACTCCATCACTGTATGCTGTCATCGTTCACATCAAATAAATATCATATTAATTTCCCTTTTCCTTTTTTTTTTCAGAATTGGCGAATATATTATATATATCAGTCCGATGACAAGATCCCTACGCCGAGCTTGTGCTAAGCCCAAAGTATGTGCCAAGCAAAAAGCCAAGAAAGCTTGTGCCAAGGTGAAGTGCACCAAACTTGGACCAATCACGAGTAATTGCTACTTTAATTTCGTGAGGTCCTACCGGAAAAAGCATTGAGACGTAAACCCACAAGAGTTGATATCAAAGGCGGCAAAAGCGTGGAGAATGCTGAAGACTTAAAGCGATTCAGTCAGATCGAAAAGAATGCCATAAGAATCTGGAACAAACACAGTGAATTGCCAAGCGATCTGTTGGAGGAGGAGGAGCACGAATATATTGCCTTTAATCGGTATCATCATCCTTAAAATTTGTTGTTTGTTTGTTCGAGTTTTCCGACCCGTTACTCAGCTAGTGTAAAAACGAACGCGAAATTTTATTACTTTTCTCTGATATCGATAGATATTAAGAAATGTCCAAAGCGTGGGTGTGATTAGTTTGCCGACTTTAGAGCGTTAAAATGGGCGTGGCAAAAAGTTTTTTGACAAATCGTTAGAAATTTATATATCGACACTTTTTACCAAAATAAGCCGACGAGAAGTATTGAATATTTGAAAATAATAATAGATAATAATAATAATGTGCCATTTATTTTCTACTCACTTTGGACCTTGCGACACCAAAAAGTTATTAAAAAATAAGGGTTGGCCATCCCAATTTTTTTTATTATATTCGGTATATAAGATAGTTATTTTGTAATAAATAGTGCGGATATATATATAGTCGAACCATAAAACAAAAAGTGTTCTACTTATACGAGAGCTAGGGCAGGACTTCTGTTTGCTCTGTAGTTGTATTAGCATTATGTATTATAGCATTATCAGTATTTGGTTTCAAACGTTGGGATACCAAATACGGTACTAAACTAATTTATTTATTTATTATTTATACCAGGAAGTGCGTAATGCGCCTTCCCCGAAGCTACCACTACCAATCGGTGTCGGATACGGAGTGACTAATAGCTGACAGTCGCCCGCCTTATATAGCTCCTGGCTGGGCTTAGTGTGCCCGCCGTCTGCGTGGCATTTGCCTATATTAGTGTGGCCCGCCTGCTTTGTCCAGTGTGACCCACCGACCGATCTTATTGGCGCACTCGCTTAAAAAAATAATAGGAAAGCCTTTTGTAAATAGTTACCTAATTTGATAGTGAGAATTTACTGCGCGACCGGAGTAGCAAATAGGGCTTCACAATGTTTTTGTTTAAAGAGGAGCTCAATGCTGACGACTAAAAATCGGACAGGTGGACCCGATGACGGACGCACAACTATAATTTGATTAATGTCTGTTGAAATTAATACGAGAATACATTTTTGTTTTTTGAAATTCCCATACAAAGAACTTGCAACAAACGGCTGAACTTTTAACTTCGTAAATACCACATGTAAGAATACTAATTTTGTAAATGAAAAGTAAAGAACTTAGCTTAGCTTAGACTCGCTTAAATGCCTATATGTGGCCAGTTCAAATATTATTTAATTTAATATACGCAACATGCAAATTTCAAAGCGGACTATCGATACCTATTTTTAAAAACACCCCACAAAATCCATATCAATTGGAAACATATATGTATCGATATGAGCAGCAGAACTCCGATGGCGATAGCAACTCGCACAGATGATTTTTGGATACAGCACTTGGAACGCCGTTTACCCCAACAATAAAAATAGAGAGATATTAAATATCGTATAAATCACACAGATAGGAAAATGAAAGGAATATAGTGATCAAAGTCACCGTGTATGGTGACTGTTCAACCATCCAGTTAACTTTGCACATCAAGCAGCCCGAGAATTTGCAATCGAAACGAGAAACTTCATCTCAGTCGGATTAGCCCATAACGTACGTATGTTGGTTGTACTGTTGAATCCGGCTCCAAAATGGATCGCAAAGAAGCTGTTTTGAAGGACCAAGCGGTACGTGAAGAGCTCTCTCCAGCAAGTGCAACCAAAGGCAAGAAGCACAAGAAAAGTCCTTGCTCTCCGGGAGACACCAATGCTGGCCAAGTGATATCGTCGGTGGATGAAGACACCAATGCTGGCCAAGTGATATCATCGGATCAAGACGCCAATACTAATACCAAGAACAAGAAACAGAAGAAGTGCCATTTTGCAAAGGATAACAATGGCTATCAAGCTGCTGGTTCTCAAGACAACCAAGGTTCATTTGGCAATAAACAGGGAAGTCTCAACTCTACGGCTATAACCTCCAATTCTTCAATGACGAGTAATGGTCTGCAGGGCATGCAACCAGCTGGAGATGCTCCCGCAATCTCCCAGTATATCCAGTCGAGGAACCATGCCGCACATGCCTCTGTTAGCAATAAATCGGAAGAGACAGCTGGTGGATCTCAATCGCGGGTGCAATCGAATGTTGCATCCATATCCTCGCCACACCAGCAGAACGCGCACAGCGGAGTCACCTGCGCCGGAATCGCAAGTGGATACTAAGCAGGGACGTTAATGAAGATGCCGTGGTGCTGGTGAGCAGCGGCGATGAGGAGACCACCGCCGCCGACGATGGCCAAACAGAGAGAAGACTAACCCGACGAGAATCAAACCCTTTTCACATTTTCGCCAACCGGTACCGGTGGCCTGGCATATGCTCTTCTTTAAAATTCTCCTCCTCGCTATCCTCATCCATCACTAGTTGGCCATTTAATGAGGTAAACTTAATGACCGGCAAAATTTTGCGCTGCTGATTGCTTTCATTCATTAGCTTCTGGGTGAGATTAGCGATATCCTTACGGTTCTTAGTTACTGTGAGCATGTCAAACCAATTGCTCAGCTCCCCAATGGGCAGTGTATAGTTGATGAAGGGTTTTGTAAAGAATTGCTCCACATACTGCAGCAGATAGAGGCCGCAATCTGTGAGATTCTGCTGTTGCGGCACCTCATAGAGTAGAGAGGGCATATTATCCTTGTTGAAGATATGCGCCAGCGCATTCGCATACTTTGCCTTGTATCACAGGTGAGATAATCCCGCAATATGGCAATCGCTCGATGTCGTCAGGTGACCGCCAACGAATCGAAAATAAGAATAAATGGCTGTGTTTAGCTATTGAGTTTTTTAAAAGCTTTTGTGAATAATAAATAGCCGAGGAAAGTTTGTTTATTTTACTTTACTGTTTATTTCGCGAATTGTTTACAGCAGCTAGGCCCGACAAAGAGCTATATCGAATGCACAAGTTTAGTCTCTTCCGACAGACGAAGAAGTGGCAATTGGCGGGACAGACAGCCGAAATGCAGCGCCCAAGCTTAACGTAGGTAGATAACAAAAAGAACAAGGAATGAGCGCCGTACAGATAAATGCGTGCGAGAACAGCGGTTTGCCCTGTGGGCATCGCAACTGCTACCACTGACTACTTCGGCTTACAATATTAAAAAGTATGAGATTAGTCTACTGCACAGTTTTGGCGGCTGCATGACCCAACATCCTCCCCCCGTTGGAAGCTTGGATTCCAACAGAGTCCTCAATGGGAAGCAGACACAGCTTGTTCACTGCCCGCCTTATTACTCCAGACGCGGTCCTCAATTCTGCAACTCGAGCGACGCCGTCTCTGCCAGGAATCTACTGCATGTCCTCGCCAAAGGCCATCTCATTGGGGGTAGATTCTCGTCCTTAACAAGAACGACGTTGTCCACGGCTACGCCAGGCTTTGGGGTGCGCCACTTGGAGCGCTGCTGGAGCAACGTCAAGTACTCTTCCTTCCATCGCGACCAAAATATTTGCTGAAGAAAGGAGATGCGTTGCCAAGAGTCAAGCCGATTATAGTTAAGGCCCGTTATATCTGGCTCGTCAAACGACGAAGGCGGACCACCATTGAGAAAATGCGCCGCTGAGAAATCCGAAGTGACAGACCGAATCGCAATTCCTACCGAGAATCCATCAGTCGCGAAATTGGAATCCCCGATTACAGTGACGGAGCCGGACGACCTCGACCTCTTAAGTTGCAGTTGATTTGCAAGCCGAGAGGTGACCAAGTGCAGTTGAGAGCCAGAATCTAACAAGGCCCTGCAGGGAACGAACAGTCCTGACCGATTCTGCACTAGAACGGTTGCAGTGGCTATCCAAAAATCATCTGTCCGAGTTGCTATCGCCATCGGAGTTCTGCTGCTCATATCGATACATATATGTTTCCAATTGATATGGATTTTGTGGGTTATTTTTAAAAATATGTATCGATAGTCCGCTTTGAAATTTGAATGTTGGGAATATTAAAAATAAATAATATTTGAACTGACCATTTGATCATTTACAAAATTAGTATTCTTACATATGGTATTAAGAAAGTTAAAAGTTCAGCCGTTTGTTGCAAGTTCTTTGTCTGGAAATTTCAAAAACAAAAATGTATTCTCGTATTAATTTCAGCATTTTGCAAATACAAGTACAGACATTAATCAAATTATAGTTGTGCGTCCGTTATCGGGTCCACTTGTCCGATTTTTAGTCGTCAGCGTTGTATTGTATTTGAACACATTTGTTCAATTCTTTGCTAATTTCCCGTAAATGTGCAAACGACAGTTACCGCCAGTTACCGTAGAAAGAAAATCTCGAATTAATACCGAGGTTGTCCTATTTGTGAAACTGGGGTGTAGACACCGATCACTTTTTAATCAACTTTTAATCAATTTTGAATGCCCTAATTACTTCTCCTTGGTTTTCTCTGAAATCCTCACCAAATATTAACTTTGGTTTAAGAAATAAATCAGTCAAAATAATATTTTCGTCAGGAACCGTAATACAATTTCAATTCGGTGATTCAAGAAAACTGATAATAGTAGGGGAGCCGGGTGAACCCCGCCCCGTTACTTTGAACGACATAAAGAACGTGGTTCACGCCGAATTTGGGATATTGAACTTCGTTTTGCTTAATAAAGACGAAGATCTGCTCCAGTACCTTGGCCTGATGACACGTTGCTGTAATTTTGTCACAGAGGTGAGGGAATTCCCCCTGGATAACGGTGTGCAGGAGCTGGTAGCGCCTAATGTGCCTTCCCCGACAGCAACAAATTGAAAAACGACGACCACACGTACTAGAGGGATGCATAACACTATTCTCCAGTAGCGATTCGTTTTACTGCGTATTCAGAATACATGCCATTCAGTTGGTCGCGTTCTCTTTGCGTTCACTTCGTATGTATTCGGACTTACAGGCGTCCGATCGAAATAAACTAACTGAATGTGTTCTAAGAATGAATGAAGCGAATGAATTTTCAATGGTAATTCAGAGTACTCTGAATTCTTCATGTTGTAATTGGGTAAAATGAGTTCGGACAGCGCGGAGGTTAGTCAAAGTTTGTGTTTTATTATGTTTATTTGTATTATTATTTGCGTGTATTGTTGTGTTGTCAATTATAAATATTTTAAATATAATAGTAATAAAAATAATAGAATTTAGCTATAGAATATAGCTAAAGTCTGGCGACGCAAGTTAGAAGGTTTAAACACGTAGTTATACACGATACTCGTAGAGTGAAAGTATATACTACACTCTTTGAAAAGTATGTAACAGGTAGTTTCCGACCATTTAAAGTATATCTATGCTCTACCGAGTTTGTTAGCCGAAAAGAGTTTGGCACGAGCAATAGTGGGATTAAAAATAGTTTCATATAATTTATGCCACCTATGTAGAATTTACGACGCAACCTAACAAAATGATGTTTCCCAGGATGCGCATCTCTCCACGGTACATTTTTATACTAATATTATAATATTATCTTTTAAGCTACGCACAAAAATATTACAAATCAAATTCTTCTTCAGTTCAGATTTTATAAAAACTAAATTCAGAGGGTAAGTGAAAAAGTGCAATTGTGTGGACCAAAATTTCAATTATTTTAGACCAACCGCATAATTATTTTCCATTGGTGTGCCTTGTCCTGCCAATCAGTTTAAACTTTTCCATCACCTTACGTTTAAGATTCTCTGGTTAAGAAGCTTTTTTCCTGAATTTCCAGTTCTGTTAAATTCATTGTGAGTCGAAGCGGAAAATCGGCGTCCTATCTGGCTTTAAACTAATGCTGGGGGCAGTCCATTGACAGCCAACCTCCTGGCCCACCCCATACCTTGTAATGACGACATTCGCAACAACACTGGCAGCAAACGCGGGCACTTAAATAAATCATAGTGCACGCGGTTTGGCCGAATGAAATATTGAGTTATTCTAAAGAGGAACTCCTGGTGATGAAGATTTCAAATTTATATAGTATTTTAAATTAATGTTTGTCAAGCCCAAAATATCAGCTTGGTGCCATATTAACTCGTGAGGTCCTACCGGAAAAAGCATTGAGACGTAAACCCACAAGAGTTGATATCAAAGGCGACAAAAGCGTGGAGAATGCTGAAGACTTAAAGCGATTCAGTCAGATCGAAAAGAATGCCATAAGAATCTGGAACAAACACAGTGAATTACGAAGCGATCTGTTATAGGAGGAGGAGCACGAATAGATTACCTTTAGTCGGTATCATCATCCTTATAATTTGTTGTTTGTTTGTTCGAGTTTTCCGACCCGTTACTCAGCTAGTGTAAAAACGAACGCGAAATTTTATTACTTTTCTCTGATATCGATATATATTAAGAAATAACATGGAAAAAATTTAAAAATTTGTCCAAAGCGTGGGTGTGATTAGTTTGCCGACTTTAGAGCGTTAAAATGGGCGTGGCAAAAAGTTTTTTGACAAATCGTTAGAAATTTATATAAGCCGACGAGAAGTATTGAATATTTGAAAATAATAATAGATAATAATAATAATAATAGAGTGCCATTTCTTTTCTACTCACTTTGGACACCAAAAAGTTATTAAAAAATAAGGGTTGGCCATCCCAATTTTTTTTATTATATTCGGTATATAAGATAGTTATTTTGTAATAAATAGTGCAGATATATATAAGTTAACGCAAGTTCCACTTGCATCAGGGTTCTCGGCACTCGCTGCCGCATACCTCACCTTGATATGACAACCAACATGCTGTGGTTCTCCAAATAATAGTCAAGATAGTTAAGAGGGTTCGAGTTTACGATTAGCTTTATTTTAAGATTCAGTTCGCGATCTGCTAGCGGTTCCGTTATGTGTCCGTTCGAGACTGGGGCCTCTTCTCCCGCCCCGCTGCTTTTATATCCGCTTCCCCCGTTGACCCCTCACCCTGAGTGCGACCAACGGCACTTGTTCCGAATGCACACATACTCAAACATGTTCCTAGACAGGCCCCGAGTCGCCTGCTGACGGGGCCCGAAAACACGAGAGCCGAGCGCTGGTGAGTCCTGACGAAGAGCGCAAGAAGAGGGTTCTTAACTCCTCCCCCCTCAAGATCTGCGTCCCGCAGATTAGTGAGCCTTGTTCAGCTCGGTTTGGCCCAATGCTTCTAAGTTTGCGGCAATCTCGCGGACATCGGGCATGCCTTTGGTGGACATCAGCTTCTTCCATAGGAAATAAAAGCCTAGGAATATGCAGATTGCGAGTGCCGCCTCGGTGAGAAGAGAGGCTAGTAGCTCACTCGCCATGTTGGACATCTTTTCCAAATTCTTCATGCTCACGTCGTGGACGTATTCCAGAGAAAGTTGAAAGTTGCTGGCCGTTATGTGGCTCAACACGGCCGGCATCGCCATTAGATGACTGACCGAGTAACTGGAATAGTTTTGACCGTTGACCATTATCGTCTCATTGTCGAATTGGATGATAAAGGAGCCGATCAGGTCGTAGTTCTCTGCAGCCGTTCTTAGAGTTCCGTTGAAGTTGGTCAGGAGGAGCATTCCATCGTCGACTTGCTTAACCACTCGTTGGTTACTTCAGTAGCCGAGGGATACAGCTAGCCTCCTCCAGTTTTTGCAGTTCCTCGAAGCCGTCGCTTGCGCGGCCAAGACGGCGTTCCAATCAGCAGCATCTGGAGATCCAGCTACCCATTTCCAAGCCGACCCCAGCCAGTCCAGTGAGCGGGATTTGCGCCGCATGCAGAAATCGCGCTTACAAAAAGACAATTCGTAAATATCTGGTCGTCTAAGTTGTTCTAAGACTACGTAGTGTGTGGGGGTACGGTACATTTTGTGTACTTATATTTTTATTTTTTTATATTTCTTATTTCTTATTTCTTATAATCTGTATTTTTTATATTATTTTTTTATAGTTTTTTTTGTATTTCTTTTTGTATTTCTTAACTCATTTTTTTTTTTTTTTTTTTTTTTTTTTTTTTTTTTTTTATTAATGTTTTTTTATATATAGGGTATGCATGGGTGGAATATTTCATTAGCTGCCACAACGTACTTTTATTACTTTCGTTATTCTTTTTCGCGTTTCTTTTTTAAATGTGAAAGCCACGTCTCAATTTCTTAGATCAGATTTGTGGAAAATTTTTCCTGATCTGGTTTTAACTGTTACCTTGTTGTCTTCCTGTACCTTTTCGCATCTGAACCTCGCTTTTTCCTTTGTTTTTATTTGCTTATTTGCAACAAAAACTTCATCTCCCGGCCCATAAGACTTTGGCTCGTCCCTATTTTTATTCCGAGCCATATTACCTCTAATTTGCTTATACTCAATTAAGCCCTTGATGTCCTCTAAAGTCTGCCGCCGGAAATCTGTCAGACCCTGATAGTTTACCCTTGACGAGCGGTCGAAAAAAACGTCTGCTGGTTTTCGATTCGTTACCGAGTGAACGGAAGTGTTGTAGCGGTCCACTGCTATGTGTACCAGCTCAACGGGTTTGAAGGTAGGGAGCTCATCTTTAAGGCAACGATAAATTTCTAGGAACGTAGAGTGGAATCTCTCGACTTGACCATTTATTTCGCTCTTCTGGGTTGGAGCATAATACAGATCGATATCTAGAGACCGAAGATAGTTGAGCACTGTGGGGCATAACAACCCTCGCTCGTTATCCGAAACCAAGACCTTAGGGGCGGTGAAGTAATGTAGGGCCTCCACCAAAGTTTCTCGCAAATGCACAGATGCTTTTGACTGCAGATGGAAAAGTTTGGCAAACTTGCTAAATTTGTCAATACAACTTAGGTATAACCTTTTTTCGAGCGCAAAAATGTCGATGTGAAGTATTTCACATGGGTAGTTAGGAATTGGCGTAGGTTGTAGGTTTGGTTTGTTAGGGTGTCTCTCGTACTTGTAGAGTTTGCAACACTGACATGAGGAAGTTTGCAGACGGATCGTACTGGACATTCGCGGGAAATAATATTTTTCTAAAAGTTGGAGACGAATCTCCGTAGGGCCCCTATGTGCTCTACGGTGTTCTTTTTCAATTATTTCACAAATTTCCTCTGCGCCAGACACGTCCGCCACTAGGCGCTGCGTTATCCGAATTTTGTATAAAAGAAAATTCGCTAAGCAGATGGACTGAAAGCGTTGCAAATGTGCTTCCGGGATTTTGACGCCGTTAATTATTACAGGTCGTAGACACGATTGTAACGAGTTGGTTAAATCGGCAAGTGATCCGTCTTTGAGAGGAATCAGATGGCGAGTATAACCTGGGAACGGGTGCTCGCATAAGTATTTTGACCTGGTTGTGTCAAAAATGAGTTGATTCTTGAAAACGTTGATTGGAGATTCAACGTGGGGAATCAATCGTGAACTGTCATGTAAAGCGCTATGGGCAGTAGCCAAAGACTGCATGTCATCCTCGGGATTAGCATCTAAATCGGTGCTCAACTGGTTAAGCTGAGGCGGAATGCGTGAAAGCGCGTCAGCCACCACATTAGATTTCCCAGGCTTGTAGATGAGTTCGCAGTTGTATTCCTCTATACGAGCCTTCCAGCGTTTTAGCTTCGCATTGAAATTTCTGTTGCCTAGGGCAAACGTTAGAGGTTGATGGTCAGTATATACTTTAATAGTACCAGCGCCATATAAGTAAGCCCGAAGATTGTCCAATGACCAAATTATCGCGAGCATTTCCTTTTCGATAGTAGCGTAGTTTTCCTCCGTCTTATTTAATGAACGGGAAATGTACGCTATCGGCCTATCTCTACCCTGGTCGTCCTGTGAGAGGACAGCTCCGATGGCCCAGTTAGAAGCGTCCGTAGTTAGATGGAAAGGTTTAGTGAAACATGGGAACGCCAGTATTTCAGAAGAACAGAGAATTGATTTTAAATCATTAAAAGACTGTAGGGCCGTCTCGTCTAATGTAATTGGCACTTTGCTTGATTGTGAAGACTTTATATTAGCGTACAATCCACGCGTCAAGTTTGTAAGGGGCTTTGCTACCTTCGCATAGTCCTGAATGAACTTCCTGTAGTACGAGGTCATGCCTAGAAATCTTTTTAACTCCTTAACAGAGGTCGGAGGAGGCATTTCGCTAATCGCTCTGACCTTTTTCGGATCTGCCTTAATGCCATCGGCCGTGACGATATATCCTAAAAATTCTACCTGCGTGTCTAAAAAATGCGACTTCTCAAGGTTCACTTGGAGGTTAGCTTTTGATAAACTCGCTAATACCAATCGGAGATTTTTCCAGTGTGTGTCATAATCTTCACTGAAGACGATGATATCGTCAATATAAACGTAGCAGACCTTGCCAATATGCTCGCGCAAAATATCATCGATCATTCTTTGGAAGATTGCAGGTGCATTCTTCAAACCGAATGGTAGACGGAGGAACTCGTACTTTCCATTTAGAGTAGAGAAAGCTGTCTTTGGAATGTCGCTTTCCTTCATGTGGATTTGATGGAATCCAGAAGTCAAATCTAGGGTGGTAAAGTATTTGGCATTGCCAAGGCTGGCTAGCGTAGCGTTTATATCTGGGATGGGGTAAGTGTCGGGTATGGTGACGGTATTTAACCGCTTGAAATCGACTACCATGCGATATTGTTTTTCTCCGTTTGGTTTAGGTTTCTTCGGGACTATCCAGATAGGGGAATTGTAAGGGCTATTAGAGGGTCGAATTATACCGTCCTGCAGCAGTTCATCGATTTGACGTTCGACTTCTCCGCGCATGTTGACTGGGTAAGGATAACTTTTAGCATAGATCGGGTCTTGTGTGTTTGTCCGGATTTCAGCCTTGACGGCCGTCTCCACGGACATTCCAGATAAGGGGGGCTCGAAGATGCGGGGAAATTCCCCGAGAAGGGAATTCAAAATTTCTTGTGTACCATCTGGGTGTTCGGCGGCGAGTAGCGGGTTAACGTTTATTGAAGCTCTCGCCAAAAGAGGGATTTTAATTCCTGGGGTTATTATCAAACAATTGTTTTTCCTATCCACTATGGCTTTTAAGTCTTTGAGAGTATCGTCGCCAATGATACCATCAAAGGAATGTAAATTCGGTAGTACGAAAAAGGTAATATCCGAGTCGTTCCCTAGTGGTTTGAAGAATTTACCAACTAGGCGGTGCGTTATCATGATGTTACCCGCAGCGGACAGTACGGAGAAGGGTTTACGGACTGTGGTACACCCGGCTGCAAGTCTTCGGCTAATAAAGTTTTTGTTCGCCCCCGTGTCGATCAAAAACTTCAGCCTTTCTCCCCTCTCCGTAGCATACTCTAAGTACGGTACACTGGAGAGGCGTTGGTCATAAAATTTGCCCCTCCCTCAGTCTCAAGGTTATGTGGAGCATCTGTAACTCCTTCCACGTTTTTCTGCGGAGGATAATTGTTGCTTCTCTCGACAGCTTGAGACTCGTCATCATAGTAACCCTCGTGTGAACGTCCTTGGTTATCTCCACTAGCCGCCGGGGCTAGCGGGGGTGGTGCCAATTCCATGTGGTACAATCTTTGTGCCTTTTGGAATGGGTTGTTTCCTTCGGACATTCTCTTAATACCGGAGCCTTCTTCCTGGCGACCACTGTATCCTGATTGGTAAGATTGACCCGACCGATTGGATTCCATTTTTATGGCCTGTCTAGGACCCTGAGTTCTGTAGGAGTTTTGCGAAAATCTGCCTGAACCAGGAGAAAAAGGGGTTCGGAACGGTGGCCTGGCCTGATGTTGATATGGGCCTGCGAATCTTGGGGCACCTGACGGTTGATAGTTCTGAGCTGTGAAATTTCTTGACATTACATTCTGCAATCCCATACAAAAAGAGTAAGCCTCTGGTAGATTCTTCGGGCTGCGGACAAGTAAGTGTTTGGAACAATCTCTCCCCACTCCTCGGATAAAAACATCCAAAGCCTTGTCTCTATAGGTTTCTATCAAAGCGTTGACTACTTCACGAGGGTGGTTTCTGGCCTTCAAGTTATTTAAGATCAACGAGAGATGGCCATTAACGTCCATATAGAACCTATCTAGTGGTCTAGAACCTTGGCACATAGCGCCAAGCTCATGCTCAAGCGTACGTAAGTCTCGTTTGTCTGCGTAATGCAGCGCCAAGACTCGTTTTATGTCGTCCCAATCGTCGTCTTGGACGCCATAGGCCGCCAAGGCCATGTCGGCGTGTCCCCTTATTTTCTGTCTAATATGCAAGACAATTGCCCTATACAGGGGTCTGGTTTTAATCAAGTCATATTCGGTCAGTATTGACTGTGCCCTGTTTATCCAAGACAGGTAAGCCTCCTGCCGTCCTTCGAACGCCTGCAGTTCTTTGACGCAGTCAGGGAGGACCGATATCTCTCTCAGCTCATACTCGGTGCGTGCGCGCACCAGGGGTTGCGGTTGGTCGACCGTAGGGTCAGCGTTCCCGCGCTCCTGTTCTAAAATAGCCAACCTATCATTATTTTTCTTAATATCTTCCTTAATGCCTGTCACCACGTTGGTCAGGGCATTGAGGGACTCGCTAAGAGCACGCAGGGTCTCTTCCATTTTGATTTTTAGTTTGCGTTGGAAAGATGCAGGAAGCTTTCAAGGCAACAGAATTCGTTATTACTTTACGGAAATGTGAGACAACGGTTTTAACCCGATAAAAAAGAATATCTGTTCTTCTTTGCTTTTTCTTTATTTCTCTAAATTTAGCAAATATGGCAATAAAGTTTAATGAAATATTTCACTCACCCTTGTATGCTCTTTATTAGTTTTCGTCGTTTAGGTTGTACCCCTACAGCATGAATATTTTGTTTTCCTTTGAATTGTGGTGTTGTGCATGTGTTTATACAATTTTTGTGCGCTATTCCATTTTGCAATATTTTTTCCTTGCGTGCGTGCTGTTACAGTTTTTTATTGATGACCTCTAATTTATTTCGGCACTGGGCACGGTGGTTCCGTAGTATCCCTTTTGGCTGGTTGCCTACTAAGGTACGGCCGCCACACAACTTGTTGGGCGGTTTTTTTTGGGTGCATTCCACACCACTTAACGTATCCAACAAGCTGCCACACACCACCTTATCACTCTGGGCGCTCATATTACTCGTACTGCCGCAGGTAAACTGCTGCAATGGTTAATTATTGGTTTATTATACACAATCTTTTGCACTCGCGAATTGGCAAGGAGAGAAAAAAAAAATTTTCCCACAAGCCGTACCGCCGCAGTGGGTTGATCGTGTTTTAATTATGTTATAGGTATCGTACAACTTTTGCGCTCGGCATGGGCGACGTGGCGTCCTCCGGTAGCGGGTCGTTGTTTTATTAATTTAAATTAGGTCTTGGCGCAACATAGGTTTACATTTTTATTTTAGAAATTTTACACCTTTTATTGAATTATGCAATATTTGTTGCGCCCCGGGATGGGCGTAGTTCCCCCCGGCAGCGGGTAATTGCTATTTTATCATTTTATACACAGCTCACGCAGCACTTCTTTTTCATTTATGGATTTCAGATCTTAATCTGACTTATGCACACCACCACTATTTTTACGCACAAATTTCCACAATTTTTTCGTATCACTTTTATCGGCCGGACATTGCCGGTCCCTGTTCGGGCGCCAGTTAACGCAAGTTCCACTTGCATCAGGGTTCTCGGCACTCGCTGCCGCATACCTCACCTTGATATGACAACCAACATGCTGTGGTTCTCCAAATAATAGTCAAGATAGTTAAGAGGGTTCGAGTTTACGATTAGCTTTATTTTAAGATTCAGTTCGCGATCTGCTAGCGGTTCCGTTATGTGTCCGTTCGAGACTGGGGCCTCTTCTCCCGCCCCGCTGCTTTTATATCCGCTTCCCCCGTTGACCCCTCACCCTGAGTGCGACCAACGGCACTTGTTCCGAATGCACACATACTCAAACATGTTCCTAGACAGGCCCCGAGTCGCCTGCTGACGGGGCCCGAAAACACGAGAGCCGAGCGCTGGTGAGTCCTGACGAAGATCGCAAGAAGAGGGTTCGTAACTTACACGAACATGTTACTAGACAGGCCCCGAGTCGCCTGCTGACGGGGCCCGAAAACACGAGAGCCGAGCGCTGGTGAGTCCTGACGAAGAGCGCAAGAAGAGGGTTCTTAACTTATATAATTAAATACTTGCAATATTTATAAGTGAAAAAAAATATAATTTTTATTTCACTAAATGATTACAATCTTTTTATTTGAGAAGAACACCGACCTTTTACAATTAGGTCTCAAACTGAACTCTAATAATTATTCTGATTTGATTGACGTTCAAGCCTCGGTATCGAGCTTTTCTAATATGGACTTTAGACTTTAGGATTCTGATCGTGAAGAGAAAAAGCTTTGCGTTTATCTTGGATTCAAGTGCATTTGCTCTTGGATACAAGTGCTCTTAGATTCTTATAATTTGTTTATTGAAATCGATACTTTTGTTTTTCGGGATTGCGGCTCCAAGCTTTGAACGTGGGAATGTGACGATGGGGTGAGGCTTAAGCAAGGAATTGTTTAAATTAGGGGACGGATGTTTAGTCTACCAGTGGGTGACTTATCTAGAATTGGGGTTTTTTTAACAATCTTATTCTTTCTGGTATCTGTTGGGTACATCCGGAGTAGTGTATGTTGTATTGGGGTGTATATGTTGTAAGTGTATTAGTATGTAGGCATATGCTTAAGTCTTAGGGACTTATGGATATGTCACTCCCCCAACCTTTGAATTTGGCCTGTCCTCAGGTCGTTAAATTTGGGTATAAGGTAATATTATTTCCTTGTTGAATATTTTCATTGACATTATTTTCAAGGTGCGTGTGTTCTTTTTGCTTACGATATTTGACAATAATTTTCTTAGGTATATTTTTAAACTTATATGCTACATACAGAGTCAAACTAATTATCATTATGACGAACGTTGTAATGCATATAATTTGGAAAAAGTTATAGTGTTTTACATGGGATTCTATCATTTCTCTCGTTTGTAAGTGATTTATTGGTTCTAGACGTGTTACGTTGTTGGTGATATAAATTGTTTGTGTAAAGTCTGCTAGATTATTAGAGATTAAGAATTCATCTATTTGCATGGTACAATTTTTAATTTTAATGATGTTGTTTCCTGAAATTAATATTTTATTGTTTGTACAGTCTTGGTTAACAGCTGTTTCAGGAATATTCCATGTTAATAGTATATTTGGTTCTATATAATTTATTTTGTAATTTTTATGTGTTTTAATATATTTGCATTGAGTTTGCTCTTGTTTGATGATTCCAATAATACATTTGTCGAATATTACCCTATTGGTATCTTTATGGAATACTTGGTTATCAAATATGTAGAATTTATCGAATATTTGCTCGGTTAGAATATAATTATGTTCATCTGGGTACGGAACAATTTGGAATATTGGAATTTTAGTGACTTCGCTACATGGGAAATAATCAAAATTTCGTTCGTATCTGTTTTAAGCCAAGTTGACGTTTTTATCTTTAGCATTTTTTCTGAATTTACATGTTTTAAATAGTCATGCTTTAGTAACTTTGGATTGAAAATTCCTAGTCTGGTTAATTGCATACCCAATTCTATGTCTTCTATATATTCTGTAAATTGCTCTAGGTTAAATATTAGTACCGCAATTTGTTGGTGTCGTTCTTTATCTACTTTAAGCTTATTAATTATATCTATACCACTATTGATTACATCTAGAATCGTGTTTAGGTCATGGGTTTTTACAGAGTCTTCTGACATGTTGTTTATTTTTTCTTCTAACTCTTCTCTGTCATCCTCATCTAATGTGCCGAATAAGTATTTGTATGCTTTTCCTACTACGTTTAAAAGACCTCTTTTACTTCGACTAATAATTCTTAACCCATTTATTTCTCGTTTTAATTTGTCGACTAAATATTGTATTTGTGGTACATTAGGATAGTTGTTTGCTTCACTTACTATATCTTCGAACATGAGCATTGTCTTTGTTATGTTTATGCTTAAATAATGGTATTCATAGCTGGTTGGAATTTCCATTGTTCCTGTTTGGAATATAAGGTATCCATTTTTCGCGTTTATTGGATTTACTTCTATATTGTTGCACTTGACCGTGATGATAAGTGATAGTATGCAACTAAGCATTATTAGAAGTATGTTGTGTACTTTGTGCTTCTTTGGTTGGTCTGGAATTATCATATTTGCTCTTATTAAACCTTTTCTGTTTCTTAAATTTTGACTTATAGTGAACGATTTTCCTGCCACGATTTGTTTCTTCGAAATGTTTATCATCTACTTGTTCAATTCTTCCTGTCTTTTTAAATGGATTGGTTATTTTACTTTTTACAAGTGGGGCTTGCCTATATTTTATATCAACTTCAAAATCGTGTCTATTCTTATTGAGGTATTCTATCCTATCGATTTTGTTTTGTTGTACATTAAAATCTGGACTGCCTGCATATAGGAAAATGTCTGCTGGAAATCTTTTAGTACTATTATGATTAGTTTTGTGATTGTATATGTATAGAATTGTTTCGAATTTTGTGCACCTATCTTCAATATTTTGTTCGCTACCAATGATTCTTAGCTTTTCGTTTACGGTCTTGTGGAATCTTTCTGTACCAAAAAGAGTGCAATTTATTTCCCTAATGACGAAGATTTTCTGATCTTCCAGAGAGCGTTTACCGAAATTATAAGCCCTAACAATTTCACAAAACTCTTGAGATGTACCACAAAGTTAATTGATATACTAACGTATGCAGAATTCAAAGATTTAATCTTAAAGAAACATAAGGAACTTTTACATCCGGGTATAGAAAAAACAATCAATTTATTTAAAGAAGAATATTACTATCCTGATAGTCACAAGCTTATTCAAAACATTATCAATGAATGTGAAATTTGTAATCTAGCAAAAACAGAACATCGAAACACGAAATTGACATATGAGACTACACCAGAAATATTTAACACAAGAGAAAAATACGTGATAGATTTTTATCTCACAGGAAACCAGATCTTCTTATCTTGCATTGATATCTATTCGAAATTTGCATCACTAGTTGAAGTAAAAAGTAGAGATTGGCTAGAAGCAAAAAGAGCCATTACTAAAATATTCAATGATATGGAAAAACCGCAAGAAATTAAAGCAGACAAAGACTCAGCTTTTATGTGTATAGCCTTACAAAATTGGTTAAGATCTGAAGGTGTACAAATTTCTATAACGACTAGCAAAAATGGTATATCTGATATAGAAAGATTCCACAAGACCGTAAACGAAAAGCTAAGAATCATTGGTAGCGAACAAAATATTGAAGATAGACAAAATTCGAAACAATTCTATACATATACAATCACAAAACTAATCATAATAGTACTAAAAGATTTCCAGCAGACATTTTCCTATATGCAGGCAGTCCAGATTTTAATGTACAACAAAACAAAATCGATAGGATAGAATACCTCAATAAGAATAGACACGATTTTGAAGTTGATATAAAATATAGGCAAGCCCCACTTGTAAAATGTAAAATAACCAATCCATTTAAAAAGACAGGAAGAATTGAACAAGGAGATGATAAACACTTCGAAGAAACAAACCGTGGCAGGAAAATCGTTCACTATTAGTCAAAATTTAAGAAACAGAAAAAATGTAATAAGAGCAAATATGATAATTCCAGACCAACCAAAGAAGCACAAAGTACACAACATACTTCTAATAATGCTTAGTTGCATACTATCACTTATCACCATGGTCAATACAATATAGAAGTAAATCCAATAAGTACGAAAAGCATACAAATACTTATTCGGCACCTTAGATGAAGACGACAGAGAAGAGTTAGAAGAAAAAATAAACAACATGTAAGAAGACTATGTAAAAACCCATGACCTAAACACGATTATAGATGTAATCAATAGTGGTATAGATATAATTAATAAGCTCAAAGTAGATAAAGAACAACACCAACAAATTGCAGTACTAATATTTAACATACAGTAATTTACAGAATATATAGAAGACATAGAATTGGGTATGCAATTAACCAGACTAGGAATTTTCAATCCAAAGTTACTAAAACATGACTATTTAAAACACGTAAATTCGGAAAAAATGCTAAAGATAAAAATGTCAACTTGGCTTGAAACAGACACAAACGAAATTTTGATTATTTCCCATGTTCCTAGCGAGGTCACTAAAGTTCCAATATTCCAAATTGTTCCGTACCCAGATGAACATAATTATATTCTAACCGAGCAAATATTCGATAAATTCTACATATTTGATAACCAAGTATTCCATAAAGACACCAATAGAGTAATATTCGACAAATGTATTATTGGAATCATCAAACAAGAGCAAACTCAATGCAAATATATTTAAACACATAAAAATTAACAATTAAATTATATAGAACCAAATATACTATTAACATGGAATATTCCTGAAACAGCTGTTAACCAAGACTGTATAAACAATAAAATATTAATATAAGGAAACAACATCATTAAAATTAAAAATTGTACCATGCAAATAGATGAATTCTTAATCTCTAATAATCTAGCAGACCCATGTAAAACACTATAACTTTTTCCAAATTATATGCATTACAACGTTCGTCATAATGATAATTAGTTTGACCCTGTAAGTAGCATATAAGTAAAAATATACCTAAGAAAATTATTGTCAAATATCGTAAACAAAAAGTACACACGCACCTTGAAAATAATGTCAATGAAAATGTTCAACAAGGAAATAATATTACATTATACCCAAATTTAACGTCCTGAAGACAGGACAAATTCAAAGGTTGGGGGAGTGACATATCCATAAGTCCCTAAGACTTAAGCATATGCCTACATACTAATACACTTACAACATATACACCCCAATACAACATACACTACTCCGGATGTACCCAACAGATACCAGATAAGAAAAAGATTGTTGTATGATCCTCGAGAATGGAAAAAACCCCAATTCTAGATAAGTCACCCACTGGTAGACTAAACATCCGTCCCCTAATTTAAACAATTCCTTGGTTAAGCCTCACCCCCATCGTCACGTCAACAAAAGTATCGATTTCAATAAACAAATTATAAGAATCTAAGAGCACTTGTATCCAAGAGCATATGCATATTTGAATCCAAGAGAAACGTAAAGCTTTTTCTCTTCACGATCAGAATCCTAAAGTCTAAAGTCCATATTAGAAAAGCTCGATACCGATGCTTGAACGTCAATCAAATCAGAATAATTATCAGAGTTCAGTTTGAGACCTAATTGTAAAAGGTCGGTGTTCTTCTCAACTAAAAAAAGTTTTGTAATCATTTAGTGAAATAAAAATTATACTTTTTTCACTTATAAATATTGCAAGCATTTAATTGTCGCAGTCGGTAGGATCCAATAAAATAAAAAGAGTCCTTTCAGTACGTTACTGATCAACTGAAGAATATGCTATACGACTAGCTATCCAAGATCAGCGAATTAAAATAGTGATTCGAAAATATTTTAGAGATCCGCAAAAGAATCTACGTGAAAGTAGTATTCAAAATAAAATCCCGTGCGGGATTTAATTTAAAAATTAAAAAATTAAAAAAAAAAAAAAATTAAAAAAATTAAAACCAAGTTAAAAGCAAACTTAAAACCAAAATAAACTCCAGAAAACAAAAGACATCATGGCAGTCCCACAACTCTCAGAAACACATCTAAACCAACTGCTAAACCAAATCAAAGAATTAAATTACTAAGATGGCGCACCTGGCAAATTATCTGGATTCGTCAACCAAGTGGAACAATTGCCCAGTTTATACCCAACACAGGAAGCCAGACAGGCACACGTCATATATGTAGCAGTGAAGCGGTTATTAGTGGATTCAGCCTTAGAAGTCGTAACCCAGGAAAGAGCTAACACATGGCTGGACATGAAGAAATCACTGGCAATGGCATTTAAAGACCATATACCCTATGTAACAGTCATCAGACAATTAGAAGACATATCATACCCAGGAAGTATCTGTAAGTTTAAAGAAAAACTAGAAACACAATACTGGATTATGTTAAGTTAGAATTAGAAAGTGACCCTGTTGATAAATCGAATTATACCGAAATGTTAATCAAAACCGTCAGATCAGTAATAGATCGAAAACTGACGGATAGAATTTATATGTCTTGGGCACGTAAAGATATTGATACCATTTATAAATTAAAACAAGCATCAATGGAATTAGGCCTTTATGATGCTATTCTAGAAAATCACCGTTCTAATAGAACAGAAATGAACAAACGTAGGAACAGGGGAAACTATAATCAAAATAATAATCAAAAATATTACAATAATAGAAATCACAACTACAGTAATTATTATCCTAGCACGAATCAGAATCATAATACACAACCACCTCAAAATTCGACTCAACCTATGACAAATCAAAACCAGTATTCACCGCGTTTCATACCAAATAATCAAAGAGGGAATTATTATGCATTCAGACGAGACTTAACACAAGCTCAGCAGAACAACCCACTTAATAACACCCTTAACTTCCAACCTTCGACATCAAATAATATTAACAGACATAGGCCAGTAAAAAGACAACGCGAGAGTCAGAGTGACCAAAGCAGGATTGATGTAAATTTTCATCAAGCTCAAATGATAGAGAAGGACACACAAGTCCCTATGTAAAAATAATTCATCATAATAAAAATTATAAGGGAACAATACAGGATCATCAATTAACATCATAAGAGAAAATTTTGAGAATTTAGAAGAAAAGGAAGAAAACCTAACCTAAGAAAAGTATAATAATAAAACCCACTTCAGTATGTCCGTCTGCTCAAAAATTCTACATTCACAAATTTTCTGATAACTATGATTTCTTGTTAGGTCGAAAGTATCTAGAAGATACAAAAGCTAAAATAGATTATGCTAACGAAACAGTAACACTAGGCTCAAAATTATTTAAGTTTCTCTATGAAGAAAAGAAGGGCGAGACCGCATCCAAATGCCTTGACCCACAACAAAAGAATGAAAGAAACCAAAAATGCAAAAGGTTAAGACCGCACCTAAGTGCCTTAAACCAAAGCATCAACAGCAGAAGAAGGAGACTGCATTACTCAAATGCCTCATTTCAAATGTTGTTAAAGACACAGTGGACAATTATGTAACACATCTCGATCCCATGTCCGTTGACAACGATATAGTCAACTTCGCGATTAACAATGAGTTACGCGAATGTAACGAGTATAGACTCGAACACTAAAATGTAGAGGAAGTTGAATGTTTAAAGAAGGTCCTATACGAATATAGAGACATTCAGTACAAAGAGGGCGAAAATTTGACCTTCACCAGTACTATTAAACATGTCATCCAAACTCAACACGAAGACCCAGTATACCGTAAACCATACAAGTACCCCCAAAGCGTTGACCAAGAAGTCAACAAACAAATTAAAGAAATGATAGAACAAGGGATTGTTCTCTTATTTGGGTGGTCCCCAAGAAGGAAGATGCCTCTGGGAAACAGAAATTCAGGTTGGTAGTCGATTACAGGAATCTAAATGAGATAACTGTTAACGACAAATTTCCCATTCCCCGAATGGATGAGATATTGGACAAATTAGGTAGATGCCACCAAATCCAAATGGATGAAAATTCTACTGCAAAAACAGCTTTTTCAACTAAGCATGGGCATTATGAATATACTCGTATGCCTTTTGGTTTAAAAAACGCTCCAGCTACTTTTCAGAGATGCATGAATAATCTTCTGGAAGATTTAATCTACAAAGACTGTTTAGTCTATTTAGACGATATTATTATTTATTCCACTTCATTGGAAGAACACATGTTATCCCTAAAGAAAGACTTTGAAAAACTGAGAGACGCTAATTTGAAATTGCAGCTAGACAAATGTGAATTCAGGAAGAAAGAATCTGAATTCCTAGGACACATCGTCACAACAAATGGCATCAAACCAAATCCAAATAAAACCAAAGCAATTACAAATTTTCCATTACCCAAGACACCTAAGCAAATAAAATCATTTTTGGGACTATGTGGATTCTATCGCAAGTTTATTCCTAACTTTGCCAAAATAGTTAAACCCATGACCCTCAAATTATAGAAAGGTGCTGTAATAGACATCAAATGTAAAGACTACATCGAATCATTTGAAAAATTAAAAGTTTTGATAACTTCAGACCCGATATTAATCTATCCTGATTTTTCAAAACCTTTTTCTCTGACAACTGATGCCAGCAATGTAGCTATCGGTGCAGTGTTATCACAGAATCACAAGCCAGTTTGTTATGCCAGTAGAACGCTAAACGAACATGAAATCAACTATGCTACGATTGAAAAAGAATTGTTAGCTATAGTTTGGGCTACAAAATATTTTAGGTCATATCTATTCGGCAGGCCATTTGAAATATTAAGTGATCACAAGCCACTAGTATGGCTCAACAACATTAAAGAACCAAACATGAAATTGCAAAGATGAAAAATACAACTCAATGAATTTGATTACAAAACCAAATATCTTTCAAGCAAAGAAAACCATGTTGCGGATGCTCTTTTCCGCACGAAAATAGAAGAAGTTATGGTTGGCGAGGTCGCAAACAGCGCAGACGCAACTATACACAGCGCCAGTGAAGATAATCAAAATTACATATCTATAACAGAAAGACCAATAAATTTCTTCTCTAGACGAATGGAGAAAAAGGCGACAACGACACAACATGTGTACAACATTACTTCCAAAAGTTAAAGATTAAAATAATCTAAAAAGAAATGACACCTGAACTCGCCAAAAACATCATTAAGGAATATGTGTGTACCAAAAAGAGTGCAATTTATTCACCTAATGACGAAGATTTTCTGATCTTCCAGAGGGCATTTACCGAAATTATAAGCCCTAACAATTTCACAAAACTTTTAAGATGCACCACAAAGTTAATTGATATACTAACGTATGCAGAATTCAAAGATTTAATCTTAAAGAAACATAAGGAACTTTTACATCCGGGTATAGAAAAAACAATCAATTTATTTAAAGAAGAATATTACTATCCTGATAGTCACAAGCTTATTCAAAACATTATCAATGAATGTGAAATTTGTAATCTAGCAAAAACAGAACATCGAAACACGAAATTGACATATGAGACTACACCAGAAATATTTAACACAAGAGAAAAATACGTGATAGATTTTTATCTCACAGGAAACCAGATCTTCTTATCTTGCATTGATATCTATTCGAAATTTGCATCACTAGTTGAAGTAAAAAGTAGAGATTGGCTAGAAGCAAAAAGAGCCATTACTAAAATATTCAATGATATGGAAAAACCGCAAGAAATTAAAGCAGACAAAGACTCAGCTTTTATGTGTATAGCCTTACAAAATTGGTTAAGATCTGAAGGTGTACAAATTTCTATAACGACTAGCAAAAATGGTATATCTGATATAGAAAGATTCCACAAGACCGTAAACGAAAAGCTAAGAATCATTGGTAGCGAACAAAATATTGAAGAAAGACAAAATTCGAAACAATTCTATACATATACAATCACAAAACTAATCATAATAGTACTAAAAGATTTCCAGCAGACATTTTCCTATATGCAGGCAGTCCAGATTTTAATGTACAACAAAACAAAATCGATAGGATAGAATACCTCAATAAGAATAGACACGATTTTGAAGTTGATATAAAATATAGGCAAGCCCCACTTGTAAAATGTAAATTAACCAATCCATTTAAAAAGACAGGAAGAATTGAACAAGTAGATGATAAACATTTCGAAGAAACAAATCGTGGCAGGAAAATCGTTCACTATAAGTCAAAATTTAAGAAACAGAAAAGGTTTAATAAGAGCAAATATGATAATTCCAGACCAACCAAAGAAGCACAAAGTACACAACATACTTCTAATAATGCTTAGTTGCATACTATCACTTATCATCACGGTCAAGTGCAACAATATAGAAGTAAATCCAATAAACGCGAAAAATGGATACCTTATATTCCAAACAGGAACAATGGAAATTCCAACCAGCTATGAATACCATTATTTAAGCATAAACATAACAAAGACAATGCTCATGTTCGAAGATATAGTAAGTGAAGCAAACAACTATCCTAATGTACCACAAATACAATATTTAGTCGACAAATTAAAACGAGAAATAAATGGGTTAAGAATTATTAGTCGAAGTAAAAGAGGTCTTTTAAACGTAGTAGGAAAAGCATACAAATACTTATTCGGCACATTAGATGAGGATGACAGAGAAGAGTTAGAAGAAAAAATAAACAACATGTCAGAAGACTCTGTAAAAACCCATGACCTAAACACGATTCTAGATGTAATCAATAGTGGTATAGATATAATTAATAAGCTTAAAGTAGATAAAGAACGACACCAACAAATTGCGGTACTAATATTTAACCTAGAGCAATTTACAGAATATATAGAAGACATAGAATTGAGTATGCAATTAACCAGACTAGGAATTTTCAATCCAAAGTTACTAAAGCATGACTATTTAAAACATGTAAATTCAGAAAAAATGCTAAAGATAAAAACGTCAACTTGGCTTTAAACAGATACGAACGAAATTTTGATTATTTCCCATGTAGCGAAGTCACTAAAATTCCAATATTCCAAATTGTTCCGTACCCAGATGAACATAATTATATTCTAACCGAGCAAATATTCGATAAATTCTACATATTTGATAACCAAGTATTCAATAAAGATACCAATAGGGTAATATTCGACAAATGTATTATTGGAATCATCAAACAAGAGCAAACTCAATGCAAATATATTAAAACACATAAAAATTACAAAATAAATTATATAGAACCAAATATACTATTAACATGGAATATTCCTGAAACAGCTGTTAACCAAGACTGTACAAACAATAAAATATTAATTTCAGGAAACAACATCATTAAAATTAAAAATTGTACCATGCAAATAGATGAATTCTTAATCTCTAATAATCTAGCAGACTTTACACAAACAATTTATATCACCAACAACGTAACACGTCTAGAACCAATAAATCACTTACAAACGAGAGAAATGATAGAATCCCATGTAAAACACTATAACTTTTTCCAAATTATATGCATTACAACGTTCGTCATAATGATAATTAGTTTGACTCTGTATGTAGCATATAAGTTTAAAAATATACCTAAGAAAATTATTGTCAAATATCGTAAGCAAAAAGAACACACGCACCTTGAAAATAATGTCAATGAAAATATTCAACAAGGAAATAATATTACCTTATACCCAAATTTAACGACCTGAGGACAGGCCAAATTCAAAGGTTGGGGGAGTGACATATCCATAAGTCCCTAAGACTTAAGCATATGCCTACATACTAATACACTTACAACATATACACCCCAATACAACATACACTACTCCGGATGTACCCAACAGATACCAGAAAGAATAAGATTGTTAAAAAAAACCCCAATTCTAGATAAGTCACCCACTGGTAGACTAAACATCCGTCCCCTAATTTAAACAATTCCTTGCTTAAGCCTCACCCCATCGTCACATTCCCACGTTCAAAGCTTGGAGCCGCAATCCCGAAAAACAAAAGTATCGATTTCAATAAACAAATTATAAGAATCTAAGAGCACTTGTATCCAAGAGCAAATGCACTTGAATCCAAGATAAACGCAAAGCTTTTTCTCTTCACGATCAGAATCCTAAAGTCTAAAGTCCATATTAGAAAAGCTCGATACCGAGGCTTGAACGTCAATCAAATCAGAATAATTATTAGAGTTCAGTTTGAGACCTAATTGTAAAAGGTCGGTGTTCTTCTCAAATAAAAAGATTGTAATCATTTAGTGAAATAAAAATTATATTTTTTTTCACTTATAAATATTGCAAGTATTTAATTATATATATATCTGCACTATTTATTACAAAATAACTATCTTATATACCGAATATAATAAAAAAAATTGGGATGGCCAACCCTTATTTTTTAATAACTTTTTGGTGTCCAAAGTGAGTAGAAAAGAAATGGCACTCTATTATTATTATTATTATCTATTATTATTTTCAAATATTCAATACTTCTCGTCGGCTTTTATAAATTTCTAACGATTTGTCAAAAAACTTTTTGCCACGCCCATTTTAACGCTCTAAAGTCGGCAAACTAATCACACCCACGCTTTGGACAAATTTTTAAATTTTTTCCATGTTATTTCTTAATATATATCGATATCAGAGAAAAGTAATAAAATTTCGCGTTCGTTTTTACACTAGCTGAGTAACGGGTCGGAAAACTCGAACAAACAAACAACAAATTATAAGGATGATGATACCGACTAAAGGTAATCTATTCGTGCTCCTCCTCCTATAACAGATCGCTTCGTAATTCACTGTGTTTGTTCCAGATTCTTATGGCATTCTTTTCGATCTGACTGAATCGCTTTAAGTCTTCAGCATTCTCCACGCTTTTGTCGCCTTTGATATCAACTCTTGTGGGTTTACGTCTCAATGCTTTTTCCGGTTGGACCTCACGAGTTAATATGGCACCAAGCTGATATTTTGGGCTTGACAAACATTAATTTAAAATACTATATAAATTTGAAATCTTCATCACCAGGAGTTCCTCTTTAGAATAACTCAATATTTCATTCGGCCAAACCGCGTGAACTATGATTTATTTAAGTGCCCGCGTTTGCTGCCAGTGTTGTTGCGAATGTCGTCATTACAAGGTATGGGGTGGGCCAGGAGGTTGGCTGTCAATGGACTGCCCCCAGCATTAGTTTAAAGCCAGATAGGACGCCGATTTTCCGCTTCGACTCACAATGAATTTAACAGAACTGGAAATTCAGGAAAAAAGCTTCTTAACCAGAGAATCTTAAACGTAAGGTGATGGAAAAGTTTAAACTGATTGGCAGGACAAGGCACACCAATGGAAAATAATTATGCGGTTGGTCTAAAATAATTGAAATTTTGGTCCACACAATTGCACTTTTTCACTTACCCTCTGAATTTAGTTTTTATAAAATCTGAACTGAAGAAGAATTTGATTTGTAATATTTTTGTGCGTAGCTTAAAAGATAATATTATAATATTAGTATAAAAATGTACCGTGGAGAGATGCGCATCCTGGGCAACATCATTTTGTTAGGTTGCGTCGTAAATTCTACATAGGTGGCATAAATTATATGAAACTATTTTTATTCCCACTATTGCTCGTGCCAAACTCTTTTCGGCTAACAAACTCGGTAGAGCATAGATATACTTTAAATGGTCGGAAACTACCTGTTACATACTTTTCAAAGAGTGTAGTATATACTTTCACTCTACGAGTATCGTGTATAACTACGTGTTTAAACCTTCTAACTTGCGTCGCCAGACTTTAGCTATACAAACGATTCTATTATTTTTATTACTATTATATTTAAAATATTTATAATTGACAACACAATTTGACAAGATCGCTAAATAATTTATATTAAACAAATGCTACAATATTATTAAATAAGACATACACGCAAATAATAATACAAATAAACATAATAAAACACAAACTTTGACTAACCTCCGCGCTGTCCGAACTCATTTTACCCAATTACAACATGAAGAATTCAGAGTACTCTGAATTACCATTGAAAATTCATTCGCTTCATTCATTCTTAGAACACATTCAGTTAGTTTATTTCGATCGGACGCCTGTAAGTCCGAATACATACGAAGTGAACGCAAAGAGAACGCGACCAACTGAATGGCATGTATTCTGAATACGCAGTAAAACGAATCGCTTCTGGAGAATAGTGTTATGCATCCCTCTAGTACGTGTGGTCGTCGTTTTTCAATTTGTTGCTGTCGGGGAAGGCACATTAGGCGCTACCAGCTCCTGCACACCGTTATCCAGGGGGAATTCCCTCACCTCTGTGACAAAATTACAGCAACGTGTCATCAGGCCACGGTACTGGAGCAGATCTTCGTCTTTATTAAGCAAAACGAAGTTCAATATCCCAAATTCGGCGTGAACCACGTTCTTTATGTCGTTCAAAGTAACGGGGCGGGGTTCACCCGGCTCCCCTACTATTATCAGTTTTCTTGAATCACCGAATTGAAATTGTATTACGGTTCCTGACGAAAATATTATTTTGACTGATTTATTTCTTAAACCAAAGTTAATATTTGGTGAGGATTTCAGAGAAAACCAAGGAGAAGTAATTAGGGCATTCAAAATTGATTAAAAGTTGATTAAAAAGTGATCGGTGTCTACACCCCAGTTTCACAAATAGGACAACCTCGGTATTAATTCGAGATTTTCTTTCTACGGTAACTGGCGGTAACTGTCGTTTGCACATTTACGGGAAATTAGCAAAGAATTGAACAAATGTGTTCAAATACAATACAACGCTGACGACTAAAAATCGGACAAGTGGACCCGATAACGGACGCACAACTATAATTTGATTAATGTCTGTACTTGTATTTGCAAAATGCTGAAATTAATACGAGAATACATTTTTGTTTTTGAAATTTCCAGACAAAGAACTTGCAACAAACGGCTGAACTTTTAACTTTCTTAATACCATATGTAAGAATACTAATTTTGTAAATGATCAAATGGTCAGTTCAAATATTATTTATTTTTAATATTCCCAACATTCAAATTTCAAAGCGGACTATCGATACATATTTTTAAAAATAACCCACAAAATCCATATCAATTGGAAACATATATGTATCGATATGAGCAGCAGAACTCCGATGGCGATAGCAACTCGGACAGATGATTTTTGGATAGCCACTGCAACCGTTCTAGTGCAGAATCGGTCAGGACTGTTCGTTCCCTGCAGGGCCTTGTTAGATTCTGGCTCTCAACTGCACTTGGTCACCTCTCGGCTTGCAAATCAACTGCAACTTAAGAGGTCGAGGTCGTCCGGCTCCGTCACTGTAATCGGGGATTCCAATTTCGCGACTGATGGATTCTCGGTAGGAATTGCGATTCGGTCTGTCACTTCGGATTTCTCAGCGGCGCATTTTCTCAATGGTGGTCCGCCTTCGTCGTTTGACGAGCCAGATATAACGGGCCTTAACTATAATCGGCTTGACTCTTGGCAACGCATCTCCTTTCTTCAGCAAATATTTTGGTCGCGATGGAAGGAAGAGTACTTGACGTTGCTCCAGCAGCGCTCCAAGTGGCGCACCCCAAAGCCTGGCGTAGCCGTGGACAACGTCGTTCTTGTTAAGGACGAGAATCTACCCCCAATGAGATGGCCTTTGGCGAGGACATGCAGTAGATTCCTGGCAGAGACGGCGTCGCTCGAGTTGCAGAATTGAGGACCGCGTCTGGAGTAATAAGGCGGGCAGTGAACAAGCTGTGTCTGCTTCCCATTGAGGACTCTGTTGGAATCCAAGCTTCCAACGGGAGGAAGATGTTGGGTCATGCAGCCGCCAAAACTGTGCAGTAGACTAATCTCATACTTTTTAATATTGTAAGCCGAAGTAGTCAGTGGTAGCAGTTGCGATGCCCAAAGGGCAAACCGCTGTTCTCGCACGCATTTATCTGTACGGCGCTCATTCCTTGTTCTTTTTGTTATCTACCTACGTTAAGCTTGGGCGCTGCATTTCGGCTGTCTGTCCCGCCAATTGCCACTTCTTCGTCTGTCGGAAGAGACTAAACTTGTGCATTCGATATAGCTCTTTGTCGGGCCTAGCTGCTGTAAACAATTCGCGAAATAAACAGTAAAGTAAAATAAACAAACTTTCCTCGGCTATTTATTATTCACAAAAGCTTTTAAAAAACTCAATAGCTAAACACAGCCATTTATTCTTATTTTCGATTCGTTGGCGGTCACCTGACGACATCGAGCGATTGCCATATTGCGGGATTATCTCACCTGTGATACAAGGCAAAGTATGCGAATGCGCTGGCGCATATCTTCAACAAGGATAATATGCCCTCTCTACTCTATGAGGTGCCGCAACAGCAGAATCTCACAGATTGCGGCCTCTATCTGCTGCAGTATGTGGAGCAATTCTTTACAAAACCCTTCATCAACTATACACTGCCCATTGGGGAGCTGAGCAATTGGTTTGACATGCTCACAGTAACTAAGAACCGTAAGGATATCGCTAATCTCACCCAGAAGCTAATGAATGAAAGCAATCAGCAGCGCAAAATTTTGCCGGTCATTAAGTTTACCTCATTAAATGGCCAACTAGTGATGGATGAGGATAGCGAGGAGGAGAATTTTAAAGAAGAGCATATGCCAGGCCACCGGTACCGGTTGGCGAAAATGTGAAAAGGGTTTGATTCTCGTCGGGTGAGTCTTCTCTCTGTTTGGCCATCGTCGGCGGCGGTGGTCTCCTCATCGCCGCTGCTCACCAGCACCACGGCATCTTCATTAACGTCCCTGCTTAGTATCCACTTGCGATTCCGGCGCAGGTGACTCCGCTGTGCGCGTTCTGCTGGTGTGGCGAGGATATGGATGCAACATTCGATTGCACCCGCGATTGAGATCCACCAGCTGTCTCTTCCGATTTATTGCTAACAGAGGCATGTGCGGCATGGTTCCTCGACTGGATATACTGGGAGATTGCGGGAGCATCTCCAGCTGGTTGCATGCCCTGCAGACCATTACTCGTCATTGAAGAATTGGAGGTTATAGCCGTAGAGTTGAGACTTCCCTGTTTATTGCCAAATGAACCTTGGTTGTCTTGAGAACCAGCAGCTTGATAGCCATTGTTATCCTTTGCAAAATGGCACTTCTTCTGTTTCTTGTTCTTGGTATTAGTATTGGCGTCTTGATCCGATGATATCACTTGGCCAGCATTGGTGTCTTCATCCACCGACGATATCACTTGGCCAGCATTGGTGTCTCCCGGAGAGCAAGGACTTTTCTTGTGCTTCTTGCCTTTGGTTGCACTTGCTGGAGAGAGCTCTTCACGTACCGCTTGGTCCTTCAAAACAGCTTCTTTGCGATCCATTTTGGAGCCGGATTCAACAGTACAACCAACATACGTACGTTATGGGCTAATCCGACTGAGATGAAGTTTCTCGTTTCGATTGCAAATTCTCGGTCTGCTTGATGTGCAAAGTTAACTGGATGGTTGAACAGTCACCATACACGGTGACTTTGATCACTACATTCCTTTCATTTTCCTATCTGTGTGATTTATACGATATTTAATATCTCTCTATTTTTATTGTTGGGGTAAACGGCGTTCCAAGTGCTGTATCCAAAAATCATCTGTGCGAGTTGCTATCGCCATCGGAGTTCTGCTGCTCATATCGATACATATATGTTTCCAATTGATATGGATTTTGTGGGGTGTTTTTAAAAATAGGTATCGATAGTCCGCTTTGAAATTTGCATGTTGCGTATATTAAATTAAATAATATTTGAACTGGCCACATATAGGCATTTAAGCGAGTCTAAGCTAAGCTAAGTTCTTTACTTTTCATTTACAAAATTAGTATTCTTACATGTGGTATTTACGAAGTTAAAAGTTCAGCCGTTTGTTGAAAGTTCTTTGTATGGGAATTTCAAAAAACAAAAATGTATTCTCGTATTAATTTCAACAGACATTAATCAAATTATAGTTGTGCGTCCGTCATCGGGTCCACCTGTCCGATTTTTAGTCGTCAGCATTGAGCTCCTCTTTAAACAAAAACATTGTGAAGCCCTATTTGCTACTCCGGTCGCGCAGTAAATTCTCACTATCAAATTAGGTAACTATTTACAAAAGGCTTTCCTATTATTTTTTTAAGCGAGTGCGCCAATAAGATCGGTCGGTGGGTCACACTGGACAAAGCAGGCGGGCCACACTAATATAGGCAAATGCCACGCAGACGGCGGGCACACTAAGCCCAGCCAGGAGCTATATAAGGCGGGCGACTGTCAGCTATTAGTCACTCCGTATCCGACACCGATTGGTAGTGGTAGCTTCGGGGAAGGCGCATTACGCACTTCCTGGTATAAATAATAAATAAATAAATTAGTTTAGTACCGTATTTGGTATCCCAACGTTTGAAACCAAATACTGATAATGCTATAATACATAATGCTAATACAACTACAGAGCAAACAGAAGTCCTGCCCTAGCTCTCGTATAAGTAGAACACTTTTTGTTTTATGGTTCGACTATATATATATCCGCACTATTTATTACAAAATAACTATCTTATATACCGAATATAATAAAAAAAATTGGGATGGCCAACCCTTATTTTTTAATAACTTTTTGGTGTCGCAAGGTCCAAAGTGAGTAGAAAAGAAATGGCACATTATTATTATTATCTATTATTATTTTCAAATATTCAATACTTCTCGTCGGCTTATTTTGGTAAAAAGTGTCGATATATAAATTTCTAACGATTTGTCAAAAAACTTTTTGCCACGCCCATTTTAACGCTCTAAAGTCGGCAAACTAATCACACCCACGCTTTGGACATTTCTTAATATCTATCGGTATCAGAGAAAAGTAATAAAATTTCGCGTTCGTTTTTACACTAGCTGAGTAACGGGTCGGAAAACTCGAACAAACAAACAACAAATTATAAGGATGATGATACCGATTAAAGGCAATATATTCGTGCTCCTCCTCCTCCAACAGATCGCTTGGCAATTCACTGTGTTTGTTCCAGATTCTTATGGCATTCTTTTCGATCTGACTGAATCGCTTTAAGTCTTCAGCATTCTCCACGCTTTTGCCGCCTTTGATATCAACTCTTGTGGGTTTACGTCTCGATGCTTTTTCCGGTAGGACCTCACGAAATTAAAGTAGCAATTACTCGTGATTGGTCCAAGTTTGGTGCACTTCACCTTGGCACAAGCTTTCTTGGCTTTTTGCTTGGCACATACTTTGGGCTTAGCACAAGCTCGGCGTAGGGATCTTGTCATCGGACTGATATATATAATATATTCGCCAATTCTGAAAAAAAAAAGGAAAAGGGAAATTAATATGATATTTATTTGATGTGAACGATGTCAGCATACAGTGATGGAGTATGTTTTTCCGCATGTGAATGTTGGCCCCAGAATACGCAGGGGAAGAGAAGGCCTCTACAAGGATAAAAAGTTAAGCCCATATTAGGTATAATTCAAAATTACTCAAGTTTCCTGAAATCCGAGTTAATATGGCACCAAGCTGATATTTTGGGCTTGACAAACATTAATTTAAAATACTATATAAATTTTAAATCTTCATCACCAGGAGTTCCTCTTTAGAATAACTCGATATTTCATTCGGCCAAACCGCGTGCACTATGATTTATTTAAGTGCCCGAGTTTACTGCCAGTGTTGTTGCAGCATGTGAATGTCGTCATTACATGGTATGGGGTGGGCAAGGAGGTTGGCTGTCAATGGACTGCCCCCAGCATTAGTTTAAAGCCAGATAGGACGCCGATTTTCCGCTTTGACTCACAATGAATTTAACAGAACTGGAAATTCAGGAAAAAGCTTCTTAACCAGAGAATCTTAAACGTAAGGTGATGGAAAACTTTAAACTGATTGGCAGGACAAGGCACACCAATGGAAAATAATTATGCGATTGGTCTAAAATAATTGAAATTTTGGTCCACACAATTGCACTTTTTCACTCACCCTCTGAATTTAGTTTTTAAAAAAACTGAACTGAAGAAGAATTTTATTTGTAATATTTTTGTGCGTAGCTCAAAAGATAATATTATAATATTAGTATAAAAATGTACCGTGGAGAGATGCGCATCCTGGGAAACATCATTTTGTTAGGTGGCGTCGTAAATTCTACATAGGTGGCATAAATTATATGAAACTATTTTTATTCCCACTGTTCACACATGAACACGAATATATTTAAAGACTTACAATTTTGGACTCCGTTCATATCTTATGTAAATGAATCGAGAGCGATAAATTATATTTAGGATTTTGTTATCTAAGGCGACATGGGTGCAGTGCTCAAAAACATGTAATCTAAGTGCACACTACATGAGTCAGTCACTTGAGATCGTTCCCCGCCTCCTAAAAGGTCCCTTAGTGGGAGACCACAGATAAGGTCCTCGCCGCTCAAGATAGGCAGATGTGCCGGAGCGTGGGACCCCGAAGAGGCGGGGACTATTTACTTAGGCCTTTGCGTAGGCCATTTACTCTAAGATCCGATTCTCATGTCACCTATTTAAACCGAAGATATTTCCAAATAAAATCAGTTTCTTACAAAAACTCAACGAGTAAAGTCTTCTCATTTGGGATTTTACATTTGGTCAATCGATCCTTTAATCGACTCTGCAGTTTCCCCCTACCAAAGGTAAGGGACTCAGAGAAAGGCCAGCTCCTTTAAGCATTGCTAAGTTAATCTTGCAGCTAAAGGTAGCAAAAATAAGTGACTCTTGTTTCCCCCTACCAAAGGTAAGGAACAGAGTTTAAATATAAAAAGCAAAAAGATACAAAAGAATCTTTTATGTTTTAAAACAAGCACCTTATAGTCTATAGCTAAAGGTTGCTTTGTGTACCATTATAAATTGTGGTAAGACTATTCAATTCCTTAAGAAGCAGTCCGCAATTATTTTGGAAATTAGAAAGTTGGAAGTAAAACCAACATTAACAGATGTAGAAATTCTAAAATTAAATGAGCTTCAAAAATGTTTCATTGCTAATCATAGCAATTTGTTGAAGATCGGCGTTGTCGATCATGAATATTTTAACACGAAGCAGTATGATTTAATAATGATGATGTTAGAAAAAATTAAAAATAAAAATGAAAAAATTAAGGGCGAGTCGGTAGAAAACACTTTCCCTAAATCAAACACTATCCCCAAATCAACCTCCCCCCCATACATTAAACCTTGAAATGTGTGGTCACCCTGAAAAAGAGGGTATAGCACAAAACAACGCTTTAAAAGTAGAGCAGGCATTCCGAATTAATGTTGGCCAATTTCGAGTATATCTAAAAGATACGTCTAAACTAATAGACAGTAGTCAAGATTTCCTTAAAATAAGGAAAAATAAAATTGAATTTTTATGGCATAAAATAGATAACCTGATTGAACAGGTGAATAGTCATTTTGAGAGTTCGCTATTCGAAGAAGAAATTAGCGAACTTGAATTTGACAAACAAAATATTCTAACAGCCATTAAAAGTCGACTCAGTGGCACAATAAATAAAGCTAAAAAGTCGACGGTTGTTAAGGCGGAGGAGTTACCAACCCTGCCTACAATACAGATACCCACTTTCTTTGGTGATTCCAAAGAATAGGATCTTTTTAATGAACTCTTTACAGAGCTCATACATGTGAGAGAGGATCTCAGTCCTTCTCTCAAATTTAATTATCTAAAGTCAGCATTAAAAGGAGAAGCCAGAAATGTGGTTACTCATTTACTGCTCGGCTCTGGAGAAAATTATGAAGCCACTTGGGAGTTTTTGACCAAGCGGTATGAGAATAAAAGAAACATATTCTCAGATCATATGAATAGGCTTATGGATATGCCAAATTTAAATTTGGAATCCAATAAGCAAGTAAAAACATTTATTGACACGATTAACGAGTCAATTTATATCATAAAATTAAAGGCACAATTACCAGAAGATGTGGATGCAATTTTCGCTCACTTAATTCTTCGGAAATTCAATAAAGAATCACTCAATTTAAAAAGACAAAAGAAATACAGGCACTTTCTGATGTCATGGACTTTTTAGAGCAAAGATTCTATTCTTTAGAGCAAAATTCTATATCATCATTTTCACAGGAAGTAAAACCTGTAAAGAAAATGATTAATAATAACAAGAATAAAAATTATAGTGACAATTGTGCATATTGCAAAATACCAGGGCATTATTTAATTCAATGCCATAAATTTAAAATAATGAATCCAGCAGAACGGTCTGACTGGGTAAGAAAAAATGGGATTTGCCTAAGATGTCTGAGGCATCCGTTTGGAAAAAAATGTATAAGCGAGCAGCTTTGTTCGACTTGTCGTAAACCTCACCATACTTTACTTCACTTTGTAGGTCATAATCCAGAAAAAGTGAATACATGTAGAACAACAGGTCAAGCCTTGTTGGCCACGGCCTTGATTCAAGTAAAGTCAAGGTATGGAGGCTTTGAACAATTAAGAGCATTGATTGATAGTGGCTCTCAAAGCACAATTATATCAGAAGAGTCTGCACAGATTCTAAAATTGAAAAAATTTCGGTCTCATACTGAAATAAGTGGAGTATCTTCCACAGGAACGTGCATCTCCAAGCAAAAAGCGGTTATTTCGATAAGAAATTCTCCGAAAAATTTAGAAATTGAAGCACTTATTCTCCCAAAGCTTATGAAGGCACTTCCAGTCAACACGATTAATGTTGATCAGGAAAAATGGAAGAACTTTAAATTAGCCGACCCCGATTTTAATAAACCGGGTCGTATTGATCTAATCATTGGAGCAGACGTATATACTCACATTCTGCAAAATGGAGTTATAAAAATAGATGGTCTCCTTGGGCAAAAAACTGATTTCGGGTGGATAGTTTCTGGATGTAAAAAATCCAAAGGAAAAGAAACCATTGTAGCCACAACAATAGAAATAAAAGAGTTAGATACTGGGAAGTGGAAGAAGAAGAAAAAGATGATATCGAGTCTGAAATCTGTGAAAATAAATTTATCAAAACGACAAAAAAAGATTCAGATGGGCGATACATTGTGTCAATTCCATTCAAGGAGGATGTCACCTTAGGAGATTCAAAGAAACAATCGATAGCTCGTTACATGAATCTGGAGAAAAAACTAAAAAGAAATGAAAAACTTAAGGTTGACTACACTAAATTCATGAATGAATACATGGATTTAGGACACATGATTGAAGTGAGTGATGAAGGCAAATATTTTTTACCGCACCAGGCAGTGATTAGAGATTCAAGCCTTACGACCAAATTGAGAGTAGTTTTTGATGCTTCAGCAAAAACTACGAATAACAAAAGTTTGAACGACATAATGTGGGTTGGGCCACGAGTTCAAAAAGATATTTTTGACATTATTATTAAATGGAGAAAATGGGAATTTGTGGTTTCGGCAGACATTGAAAAGATGTACCGACAAATTAAAATAGATAATAATGATCAAAAATATCAATATATTTTATGGAGAAATTCTCCAAAAGAAAAAATTAAAACATATAAATTAACCACAGTCACTTACGGAACTGCGTCTGCACCATATTTGGCTACCAGGGTTCTGGTAGATATTGCAGATAAATGTAAAATCCAAGTTATTAGTGCAATAATTAGGAATGATTTCTATATGGATGACCTAATGACTCGAGCTGATTCGGTAGAAGAAGCTAATAAATTAATAACATTAATTTCCCATGAATTGCAGAAAGTTGGATTCAACTTAAGGAAATGGATTTCCAACAATTCCAAAATATTAACCACTGTGGAGGACACAGGGGACAATAAGGTTCTCAATATTATCGAAAATGAATGTGTTAAAACTTTAGGACTAAAATGGGAACCTCAAAATGATTTATTTAAATTCAGCGTAAATTGTAATGAATCAAAAAATATAAATAAGCGCGTTGTGTTATCGACGCTAGCAAAAATATTTGATCCGTTAGGATGGTTGGCACCAGTCACCGTTTCAGGAAAACTTTTTATTCAAAAACTTTGGATAAATAAAAGTGAATGGGATCAGGAATTATCCATAGAAGATAAAAATTATTGTGAAAAATATAAAGAAAATTTATTATTGTTAGAAAATATTCGAATCCCAAGGTGGATTAATTCAAACAGTTCTTCAGTCATTCAGATTCACGGATTTGCGGACGCCTCCGAATAAGCATATGCTGCAGTAGTCTATGCTAAAGTAGGACCTCATGTTAATATAATAGCTAGCAAAAGTAGAGTCAACCCTATAAAAATAGAAAGACAATTCCCAATTCCCAAATTGCAGCTCACCTGCTTAGTGAATTAATCCAAAGACTAAAAGGATCAATTGACAATATAATGGAGATCTATGCTTGCAGTGATTCCACGATTACCTTAGCATGGATTAACAGTGGTCAAAGTAAGATCAAATTTATAAGAAGAAGAACGGATGACATTCGGAAATTAAAAAATACTGAATGGAATCATGTTAAGTCAGAGGATAATCCAGCAGATTTAGCATCCAGGGGAGTGGATTCTAACCAGTTGATCAACTGTGATTTTTGGTGGAAAGGTCCGAAATGGCTAGCCGACCCAAAAGAACTTTGGCCTCGGCAGCAGTCTGTAGAAGAACCTGTCTTAATAAATACGGTATTACATGACAAAATAGATGATCCTATTTACGAATTAATAGAAAGGTATTCCAGTATAGAAAAACTTATACGTATAATAGCATACATAAATAGATTCGTGCAGATGAAAACAAAAAATAAAGCCTATTCATCAATTATTTCAGTAAAGGAGATAAGAATAGCGGAAACAGTTGTTATTAAGAAACAACAAGAATACCAGTTTAGGCAAGAGATAAAGTGCCTTAAAATCAAAAAGGAAATCAAGACAAATAATAAAATATTGTCATTGAATCCATTTTTGGACAAGGATGGGGTTCTAAGAGTTGGAGGAAGATTGCAAAACTCCAATGCAGAATTTAATGTTAAACATCCAATCATTTTAGAAAAATGCCACCTAACAAGCTTATTAATAAAAAATGCTCATAAGGAAACATTGCATGGAGGGATAAACCTTATGCGAAACTATATCCAAAGAAAGTATTGGATTTTCGGGTTGAAAAATTCGTTGAAGAAGTATTTAAGAGAATGTGTAAAGTGTGCAACGTATAAACAAAATACAGCTCAGCAAATAATGGGTAACTTGCCAAAATATAGAGTGACGATGACATTCCCGTTTCTTAATACTGGAATAGATTACGCAGGTCCTTATTATGTTAAATGTTCAAAAAATCGTGGCCAAAAAACATTTAAAGGATACGTTGCCGTATTCGTTTGCATGGCCACCAAAGCCATACACTTAGAAATGGTAAGCGATCTAACTTCTGACGCATTTTTAGCAGCACTCAGAAGATTTATTGCTAGACGGGGAAAATGTTCCAATATCTATTCAGACAACGGAACAAATTTTGTAGGAGCCGCAAGAAAATTAGATCAAGAGTTATTTAATGCAATACAAGAAAATATAACGATTGCAGCGCAGCTTGAAAAGGACAGGATTGATTGGCATTTTATTCCCCCGGCAGGACCTCACTTCGGAGGTATTTGGGAAGCTGGGGTTAAGTCAATGAAATACCATTTAAAGCGTATAATCGGCGACACTATTTTGACTTACGAAGAAATGTCAACTCTTTTATGTCAAATAGAAGCATGCTTAAATTCAAGGCCATTATACACTATAGTTAGTGAGATGGACCAACAAGAGGTTTTAACACCAGGTCATTTTTTAATTGGAAGACCACCTTTAGAAATAGTCGAACCAATGGAAGATGAAAAAATCGGAAATTTGGATAGGTGGAGACTTATCAAAAAAATGAGGAAAGATTTCTGGGTTAAGTGGAAAAGTGAATATTTGCATACGCTTCAGCAAAGGAATAAATGGAAAAAGGAAATTCCTAATATAGAAGAAGGGCAAATAGTTTTATTAAAGGATGAGAATTGTCATCCTGCAAGATGGCCTTTAGGAAAGGTGGAAAAGGTCCATAAGGGGAATGATGATAAGGTCCGGGTGGCTAAAGTAAAGATGCAGGAAGGATATATCACTAGACCCGTTACTAAAATTTGTCCCTTGGAAGGAATAAAGTCTGTTGACAAAAATGAGGCTGACCAGGAGCCAAAAAGGCGAAATAGAGCGACATCGGGAATGTCCAAGATCGGAATCATCATGGCAATGTTGTTGTTTGTGTTAAGTTGTCAAGTTTCTAGCGCATTACCTAAAGATATAGCACCAAGATATTCTATAGACAAAATAAATAAAACCTCAGCAATATATCTAGACCCGCTAGGAGATGTTGAGATTGTGAGTACTTCTTGGAATTTGGTTATCTATTATAAAATGGATCCATATTTTAAAATGTTAACAAAGGGTAATGCGCTTATACAAAGTATGAGGAAAGTTTGCGAAAGACTTCATAGCTTTGAAGAGCAATGTAGTCTAGTCTTAGATAATATGCAAAGTCAGTTATCGGAACTTGAAGAAAACAATAAATTGTTTATGATGCAGTCTAGATCTAGAAGCAAGCGTGCTCCTTTCGAATTTATGGGTTCCTTGTATCATATTTTATTTGGTATAATGGATGAAGATGATAGAGAGCAATTAGAAGAAAATATGAAGAATTTGTTAGATAACCAGAACAACCTTGAATATGCTGTGTTTGCCGGCTGCGCACGGGTTTCCGGCCCGATGCTGGGGTCAGCACTTTAACGTAATGGTATTAAATTTCGTGCACTGAGCCAACTGGTCTAGCTCGTTGGCCCGTGTTAACTATCCCCCCTTCAAGATTGCGGCCGTCCTCGGTTGGTCCTAATTCAGCGATCATCCCGTTTAACTGGATTGCAGATCTCCGCGCTCCGATGTACCGTAGACAGGTGATGCCGATGCAAACCAATGCACAACAAATCGCTGCTGCGATAAATATTATGCGATGATGATGATTAGTATCAATTTCTCTCCCGAACTCTTTGATGAACTCCAAGTTACGTTCACTTAGCTGGTGAAGGTAGGGGAGGCTCAGAATATCTCTGTTGGCGGTGATATTCAATGATGGGGAACTCGCTACCCCTGGAGCTCTTGTTTGGGCCTTGTCATGATTTACAAAAGTGGTGTCATTTATCACGACGCGATCGTTGAAGGTGATGAGATGTGTGCCGCGTAGGTAGACTTCCGTTTCGTTGTCTACCGTGACCCTGGCTGGCCGGTCATTGATGATGATGATACCCTCGTCCACGCGGGTGAGCGGGTGTAGGTCACTTGGTTGTGACTCGCAATGTGCTAGGACGCCCGCATGTAGTTCCCTGGCGCATGAGCTTTCCGTTGATAGTTGGCAAAAGGTAGCCCCCGATGTTGGGATGCAATTTTTGATTGTGTGGACTACTTCACCACACTTTGCTACCATGTTGTCGGTTATCCGCAGCATAACTCCTTTGCTAGTGACTGGGAAAATAGTGACCTTTTTGCAAGATAATTTTATTCTGGGAAATTTGATAATAAAGTGTATCATGTTAGGGGATTGCAGTATTTTTACAGACGATGCGGACATAAGATCCCCTATGGGGGTATCGGTGGGTTCTTTCAGCCAAACTGAATTTAAGTCTGCATGATCTAGGATATTTGGGCTGACAATATTGTTTTTTGCCAGTGTTACAGCCAACATTAAGTTCTGTAACTCCATCATTAGCATTCTATTCCTAGCCAGCAGTGTCTCGTATAAATGGCCGGTGTCAATTTGGATATTTTTGTGTGTTTGCAGGATTTGATTTACTGTTGTTGTTAATTGGTTAATCCGATTTTGTACCCTAGTGTTAATTTTGATCTGCCTATTGTTTGACTGTGTCAACTGCCATTCTGTGAACGTCCCCGCTACTACCTTTAGCATTGAGCCTAGAAAATCTAAACTCCTTGCTATTCTGTGGTGGACTTTTAGCGAATCCAGCGTATCCCGAAGGTGCGAGGTATCCACGTCTAGCAATTTCCTCATATGAGACTGCGGAAACATCTCGTTCATGCTGCTTGTTTCTTCGACTATGCGCATGTATTCCGAGAGATTTGCTGAGTGGGTCACATATGCGAGTTCTTCCCATACCAGGATTTCTCCATCTATGATGGGGATATACCTTGTTTGCGAATAGTCAGTGACGCGCGCTGACACCAATGCCAGTGAGAGGAGGATGAAAATTCTGCACCTGTGGAAATGTATTTTTTAGTCGCTTATTCTTGTTCGCCGAGGTTTAACCCATCACCAATTAATACTAAATTAATACCAATTAAAACTACAACGTCGCGCCTTTGGCAACGGACCTAATATCTACTAAATCGAAGTATGCCAAACGGCTGATAATAGGTAGTGATAATAAAAAATTAAAAATTAAGGGAGAGAGTCATTTTAAATTGTCCTTTTGGACCACCCTCCCTTCAATGAGGACCGTGGTCCCCAGGTCTGCTTGTATGGCTTTTTCCTCACACAAGGGAGTGAGTTTATTGCCAAGTCTTCTGTTAGTTTTGACCAAAACTTTTTCGACCACTTCGAAGACTCTATTTTGCCGAGAAACATTCTCTCTAGACCTTAGCGCGTCTTGGGCACTCTTAATTTTGTCAACAATCCGTTCTCGTGTGTCGTCCGTGCACTCTTGTACTGCGTCGACTGGCCTCTTATCGATGACCGAATGGATTGATTTGTTATATTTGGTTGTGGCTAACAGAATTATCTCCACGGTGTCGCTCATGCCCTTGTCAATTTTTAGGCACCTGGCGAGCTCTAGTAGGGTGCTGTGAAAACGTTCCACTTGCCCGTTTGACACACTGTGAAGGGGCGGCGCATTCGTGATGCTTTTTTTTTTTTTTTTTTTTTTTACTTTGCTTTTATTTATTGAATCTTCTTGTATAAGAACTAACAATAAGTTTAAAAATCTTAACTATAACAAGTATTTTTTGAACAGTTGTATTATTTTTCCAACTGTTCTATGTTTAAACGGCCCTAATAATTTATTCGCTGGGTTGGTAGGTCCTTTCGCCGGAGACGGGAACGGCTGCTGAGCTGGATTAGACCTCGCGCTAGGTGGTTGGGGTGCGTGTGAAGCTTGCTATGGTATTTTTCCTTAAGTTCCGTGATTGCGTTGGTAACTGATGGGATATTTAAGTCTCTTTGGATGTTTTCACTCCGAACGTACCACGGTGCCCCAGTGATGGTTCTCAGAATCTTTGATTGTGCTCGCTGAATGATGTCAATATTGCTGTTGCTGGCATTGCCCCATAACTGTGAGCCATAGGTCCAGATTGGTTTCAATATAGAATTGTAGAGCAAGACCTTGTGATCTAGGCTGAGCGGAGAACCAGAGTTGATGAGCCAGTGTAAGTTGTTGGCTTTGAGTTTAAGTTGGGTTTTTTTGGCTTCAATGTGCCTGCGCCATGTGAGTCTTCTGTCTAGGTGTACTCCTAGGTACGTTACCTCGTCTGCTTTCGGGAGTGGTATGCTGTTCAACAAGAGCGGAGGACAGTCTTGTCTGTTTAGCGTAAACGTCACGTGCTTGCATTTTTGCTCGTTTACTTTTATTCGCCAGTCAGAGAGCCACTTCTCAATGTCGATGAGGTACAGTGCCAACTGTGCTGTAGCTTGGATAGGGGACCTTGAACGGCTAAGGATAGCTGTATCGTCGGCAAATGTGGATACCGTTAAGCGACTATTTGTAGGGATGTCGGCTGTATAGATGAGGTATAACGTTGGCCCAAGAACGCTGCCTTGGGGGACTCCAGCCTCAATTGTATGAACAGTGGAAGTGGCAGTGTTGCACCGCACTGCAAACTTTCTGTCATAGAGGTAAGACTTTAGAAGTTTGTGTGTGCTTTCGGGTAGGGATATTTTAATTTTAAACATTAGGCCGTCGAGCCAGACTTTGTCGAATGCTTGGGATACGTCTAAAAATACTGCTGTACAGTATTCGCGATATTCAAATGCAGTTCTTATTTCCGTTGTAATACGATTCACCTGTTCAATGGTTCCGTGGCTTTCGCGAAATCCAAATTGGTGGGCTGGGATTATATTGTGGTATATCAGATGTTGATTAAGTCGGATCAGCAGGCATTTTTCGAATAGTTTCGAAATGCATGAGAGTAGACTTATTGGTCTGTAAGATGAAGCGACTGTGTGGTTCTTACCAGGCTTTGGAATCATTATGATCTTCATCATCTTCCATCGTTGTGGAAAGTAACCAAGTTTGGTGATGGCATTAAAGAGCTTGGTTATGTAGCGAACTGCAGAATGTGGCAGCTGGATGATCATTTCCGGTGTTATAAGGTCGTAGCCGGGGGATTTTTTCGGGCTGAGATTGTCTTTAATTATTTTAGTTATTTCTTTAGGACGAAACACAATTGGGGTGTGTTGCTGATGGCGGTTTACGGGATAGGACGGTAGCGCGAATGTGCTAGTAGCCTGGTTTGGCGTGAACACATTTTGTAGGTGAGCGGCAAATGTGTTGGCTCTGTCTTCATCACTACGGGCCCAGCCACCTGATGAATTCCTTATCGGCAAAACGGTTTCAGTCGGTGGGCGAAGAGTTGAGTGGGCTCGCCACAGTGACTTTTGTTTTGTGCCTGTTGGTGTGAGTTGCTCTATGTATCGGCGCTGATCGTCGTCCTCTTCTTGTTTCAGAGCGTTGGCCAGTTTCCGTGTGGCTACTTTTAGCTTTTGTTTTGCAGTTGGGGATCTGGAAGATTGCCATTCTCTGCGTAAGCGACGTTTTACGTGGACGAGTTGCTCGATTTGTACGTTGGTCTTTTTTGAATTAATTGTATTATTTGTTATTTTGGGTGTTGCAGTAAGAGCTGCTGCAGTAAGGATGGATTGCAATGCACACGTGCAGCTCTCTATATCAGATTCAGTATTGAGTTTTGGGCTTAGCTCAATATGTGAACTTATATATTTTTTATACCTGAGCCAGTTTGTTTTGCTAGAGGTCAATCTGGTTGGTGGTTTCACGTTTTCTGCGTATCGGCGGAGGTGAATTAGTACAGGCGAGTGATCAGATGAGAGATCCGGCAGACATTCAGCTTTAACCAAACTGCGGGAAATATTTTTCGTAACTGCGAAGTCGATCAGGTCTGGCAGCTTATTGAGGTCTGATGGCCAGTATGTAGGACTCCCGGGGGAAACATGGTCAAGTTTATTAGTGGCTTTTATTATCGTCTTATAAAGCTGTTTTCCTTTTGGGTTCACAAGTCGCGATCCCCAGTGAGTATGTTTAGCGTTGTAGTCGCCTGCTGCAATGAAGTGTGGCCCTAGTGCTTGGAAGAAATCCAGGAATTGAGCTTCTAATACTGTGAAACGGGGGGGGCAGTATACGGCCGCTAGTGTAAGGAGAGTGTTGTCATCCAGCTGAATGTTGATAGATGTGGCCTGAAGATGATTTTCCGCAAATTCTTTGTAAAAGTGGTGCTTCATACGGTTCCTTATGAGTATGGCGGTGCCACCGTGTGCTTTTCCGTCGGGATGATTTGTACCGTAGAAATGGTAGTCTCTTATTTGAAAATTGTATTTGCTTGTGAGATGAGTTTCCGAAAGAAGCATTACGTCGATATGCTTCTCATGTAGGAATTGAGCTAGCTCAAGTTTGCGCTGTGAGACGCCATTGGCGTTCCACGTAGCTATGCGTAAGGTAGCCATTATTTATTTGATTGTTGGGCTACAAGCATTTGTATCAAAAGGTTTTGATTACGCATCATGTCTTGAATGGTGGTCTTCATAAATGTCATAAATTCCATCATGCTCTGTTGTAAGGCTTGCATCATAGCTTCAGTTTTTGTTTCCTGCTGCGCAGCTGGGTGATAGTTTTGTTGTGTGTCTAATTTTGTGTGCACTTCATGTGGAGTTCGGGAGTTTTGGGTTGGAGGCGTCATACCTGATTTTAAAACGTTAGCAAATGTTGTCTTGTTAGTGTTGAATGTAGGCCAGGGAGCGAAACTAGCTGCTTTCGAGAAAATTACTTCAGGATTTGTCTCTGATGGTATCAGGGTAGCTGATCCTTGGTGTGCCCGCGCCGTGTTCATTCTTTTGTGAAGACGGATTTTCAGCTCTTTGTAGATTGGACAGCCTCTGTAGTTTGCTGTGTGATTGCCCCCGCAGTTATTACATTTTTTCTCGCATGCATTTTCTTTGTTAATTTGACACTGTTTGGAGTCGTGGAGATCTCCACAGACTACGCACACCGGGCGAAGTGTACAATATGACCTCGTGTGGCCATACTCTTGGCAGTTTGTACATTGTACAGGAGCGTTGCGTTTGTGCGGCTCTTCTACCGTGATCCTACGGTGCAAAAGGAGCTGGAGTTTGTAAATTGGGTGAACCTCGTTTTTTCTAGGAGGCTTGTTTTCTGGTTCAAGCTCAATCTTGAAGAGTGGTTGGGGCTGCCTGTTTCTGTTTTTGATATTGAACACGTTTTTGGCGTAAAATCCCTTTTCCTTTAGCGCCTCAGTTATCTCTTCGGGCGTAACATCAGACTCAATGCCCTTCAGGACTACTTGCAGGCCCTTGCTGCTTTTAAGCTGGTAGGTGTAGAAGCCTATTTTTTGTGCGGTAAAATAGTTTGTGACTTTTCTGTAGTCGTCCTCCGTTTTCGTCTGAAGTTTGATTTCGTTGATAGTACCTCTTACGAGGGGAGTTATATGAAAGCTATCTTTCCCAATAAGGCCAATCAAAGTATTTACAAGACGGCTTGTGCTCTTCTCGCGGATGTATATTGGCGGAGGCTTTGTTTTCTTCGGTTCGATATCAACGGATCCCAGCGGCACGTCCTCAGCGGTATCTACCAGCAAGGCAAATCTGTTGGTATTTGCAGGGGCTACATTTTTGATCAAGGTAGAGTTATCGCGTGTATTTTTCGGCTTGTTTCCCAAATCTGAATTTTCCGGGCTGAGCTTTCGCTTTATTGTAATGTAGCGGTCCATTCCAGTCTGCCAGGTCGACCCAGCTTTTTTGTTTACGTTTTCGTTTTGTTTTGCTGGCAGTGCAGCAGTACCGTTTATTGCTAGCGGTTTTGCTTTCGCTGATGCTGACGCCAAAATGGTTGTCAAGCATGGCCGTGATCGTGTGCGATTTTAACGATGGCTCGTTATCGCAGTAAATCACTTTGGCCTTTGGGAAAAAATTCATGACCTGTAACAAGGCCGGTTTCAAGTCCTCAATTGTTCTTGACGGTACATGCTGTACGACGGCGAATTTCGAAAACTTGTCGATGCAAGTGAGGAAATATTTTTTGTCTGTTGAGAAAATGTCTATGTGTAGCATTTCTCCTACATGAGAGGGAATCGGGGACTCGCCAATCTCTTGCTTTTTAGGATGCCTATCATACTTTGCTTTAGCGCATGTTTTGCAGTTTTGCACAATTTCATTGGCCAGTTTGGCCATTTTTGGGAAGTAGTATTCTGTGAGAACCTGCTTCACATTTTCTTGGGCCGATCGGTGGGCCCTATTGTGTTCTGCCAGTATGATTTCCCTTTTCTCCTCGACCCCAAAAATATCTGTAACACGGTTTTTGCAGTGCCAGAATTTTGTAGTCGGGAATCTCCGGACTAAGTCGTCCTGCACCGTTGCTAGCGTGTGCAAATCGCAATGGAGGGCGTTTACGCCCTTGGGGACTATTGCGTCCGCAAGGTCATTGAGTAATGATTCCTTGTCAGTGAAGTTGATTGTATGTCGTTTCTTATTTCGAAAGAGGACGAAAGAGCGTTTTAGCGGAAAGCGGGCCTCTTCCAGAATTAGTTGGTTCTGGAAGCAATTTAGGGGCTTATCCGTAGTTTCTATGGTGTGAGTGAGGGAAATCTCACTGTGAATGGTCGCACCACATGATTCTGCGTCCTGTTCTTCTATGGCATTGATTTGCTGCCTAGACAGGGCATCAGCAACCAAATTTTCTTTTCCCGGTTTATAGACCACCTTCGCACCCGTTTCCTCGATGCGACCCTTCCATCTTTTAATTTTTGCGTTAGGGTTAGAGTCTGATACCGAGAATGACAATGGTTGATGGTCGGTGAAGATAGTTATATCTTTCACCGCATATAAATAGTGCCTCAGTTTGGCCAAAGCCCAAACGATGGCCAATAATTCCCTTTCGTTTGTGGCGTAGTTCATTTCCCTGTCCTTTAATGTCCTCGAGATCATTGTAATAGGACGGTTTTCCTGTGAAAGCACTGCTCCAATACCGTAGGCTGAAGCATCCGTCGTTAGATGGAATGGCTTCTTGTAATCCGGGTATCGGAGCATAACATCTTCGGATGCTAAAATGTTGCGCAGTTTTTCAAAAGAATTTTTTTGCGCCTCATTGAATTGTACTTGGACGTGTCGCGATCTGTGTCTGCTTACACTTCCGTTTTCGCCCTTTAAGATGTCCGAAATAGGCCTTGCTATGGCTGCGAAGTCCTTAATGAAGCATCTGTAGTAGCTCGCGAGACCTAGAAATGATCTAACCTCAAACACCGTTTTTGGTTCAGGGAACTCTTTAATGGCCCTGACCTTTTCTGGGTCAGTGGTAGTGCCATCACTGGTGACTATAAAGCCAAGAAAGTTTACGCTTTTTTTAAAAAAACTTGACTTTTTCACTGAGACTCTCATATTTGCATCGCTTATGGTTTTTAAAACCCAATCCACGTGCTTGACATGAGCATTCTCGTTTTCTGAGAAGATTATTACATCGTCGACATAGACATAGCAAGTCTTGCCGATTTGCTCTCTGAGAATGTCATCAATGGCTCTCTGGAAGATGCTGGCAGCATTTCTCAAGCCAAAGGGAAGCCTCTTGAATTCGTACTTCCCCCCGCTTACGGAGAAGGAAGTTTTTTCGCGGTCATTTTCCGCTAAGATGATCTGGTGATACCCTGACTTGAGGTCCAATGTCGTGAAGAATTTGGCCTTGCCCAAGTTGCTCAGTATCATGGAGATATCTGGCATAGGGTATTCGTCTGGGATAGTTCTTTCGTTTAGCTTACGAAAGTCTATGACTAATCGTCTATTTTGATTGCCGGCCTCGTCGGTTCCTTTTTTATCAACCACCCATATTGGGTTGTTATACGGAGACACCGACTTTTGAATTATACCATTTTTAAGCAGGTTTTGGATTTCGTTGTTGACGAAATCTGCTGCCCCCATGGGGTATGGATATAATTTAGCGTAAATGGGTTCTTCGCTAGTAGTCCTAATCGTGGCCACTACCGATGTGTTATATGGCAGGGCCTCGTTGGGATCTGCGAAGGCGTTTTTTCGGCTCCTTATCATCCCTAGAAATGCCTTCTTCACCAAAGGTGGTGCATCTGCGCACTCCACGTTAGTGAAGTTGACGTCAGTGCATTTATGGAATGAAATCTTCTCAACTTCCTGACCCCATTTGAGTTGGGCGGAGGCGAGGCAAAGTGATGCACCGGCCTGTGTTAACAGGTCGGCCCCGATTATACCGTCGAATGTTGTAAGATCTGGTAGAATGAAAAAAGTCGCTTTCAAATTAAAAATCGAGACGAAGCATTTTTTTGTAACGATGGTGGTGCCGTGAATTGAATGAATTTCGAAAGGGGAGTCCACCGGGCAGACACCCTTTAGCTCTTTGCGAGGCCGGATGAAATTTTTTGATGCGCCGGTGTCTAAGAGGAATTTCATTGGTACCCCTGCTACTCTTCGTCTGATGACGGGTAACAGGGATTTACCCCTAAAAAATTGAGGTAGTCAGAGTCATACTCGGTAATGGCATCGTCGTCTATTTTCGATTCCGCTTTGGCGGCGGCGGCGGCATATGCTCCTGTCTTTTCTTCCGCATTCTGCGTAATAAAGTTAACTTTTTGTTGTTTCCTCACGGCGCCTGTGCGCTCGGAGGTGGCTGGTCGTCTGTTCCGGTAGGTATTTGCCTGGGTCGGCTGCATCAACTTAGAAAGTGAGGGATCGACCTCCATAGGCTCCGGTGGGCCGTCGTCTTTGTAATTTTTGGTACCTTGCGGGTCGGCGTGGACCTGTGCCCTATGCTGCCTATTAAAATACGGGTTTTTGGTATTACTAGGTTGTGGGTCATGGCGGTCGTACTTGTCGAGTTGACGACCCTGCGCTTTTGCAGCAGGTTTGCGATCTTTGTCTTCTTGACTTCTTGCGAAACTAGCTGCGAAAACGTACCTCTCGTGGTTAGATTCCACTTCTTGCGCTAAGGCCAAGGCTGACGGCATGTCTTTCGGCTTTGCCGCGAAAAGCACGTCAGTGAGGTTGCGTTTAAGTCCCGAGATGAAAACACGCAAGGCGTCCTCTCGGAATTTTTCGCACAATATCTTAGCCGCCGATGGCTCGTGAGACATATGGGCTTTATTTGTGAGTAAGGTGAGTTTTTTCTCAACCTCATCATAATACTCCAACAGGGTCATGTTGTTTGCCTGTCTTAAAGTGCTCATGTCCTGCTCAATGACATGCATTGGGCGTTTGTCACTGTACGTGAAATCGAGCCGATTTATAATGGCATCGAAATTCAGTACGGTGCCAAACGAGGATAAAACGCTATTGGCCGCGCCCCTAATTTTGTTCCTAATAATTGTCACTGCCTCGTAATGGCGAGAGGTGCCGTCGTAATCTCTAAATATGCGATACGCAGCAACCGCCGCTTGTCGCCACGAAACATATGATTCCTGTGACCCCGAGAATTCCGGCAAATATTTAACGGCGTCTAAAGTCCTGTCACATGGTACGCTACTAGTTATGTCTACGGGTAGGTAAGCCTTGATTGCGGGGGCCACTGCTGCGGTGGGCGCGACCCGTGTTGCTGCCAACTGGCTGGCCAGATCCTCAATTTTTTGACGCATTTCATTTTGTGCGAGCTCGTTTCTGGCAGCCTCGTCCGCTAAAGTATTGGCTACCACTGCCTGTATTACAGCTTTGAGTTGTTCTGGGTCTATCGCCATTGTAGGGGAATTCGCGGTTGCACGTCTTAGAGGGGAAGGCTGATTTTCACAATCGGACTCTGAGTCCGTGGAGTATGGTGTACTATTCCTATTCCTGAGAAATTCGCTTAGGTATGCAAAAGCTGCCTGTGTGGGCAGCAGTTGACCAAAGCCAAACAAACAACAACTAAAGACAAAGGCTGCAGCGTCGAATGTCGCGCTTGAACTGAATGGAAACACAAAACAACAACAATAAATGAAAAGCGAACGTATGCGCCGTTATAAAAGACAATTATACGATTTTTGTTTTTGTTAATAATTCTTTTATTATTATATATTTTTTTTAAATATTCACAGACTTAAAATGCGTTTAGCATCGGTTCCCACTCACATAATTTTTTGTTTTTGGTGTGTGTGTTATTTTGTCACTAATTCCCTTCACTTTTCCCGCGCCGCTGTCTTTTGCTTTGCCGCAAATTAAGTAGCTGTGTGGGTGGTGGTAGTGATTTCTACCACTGGTTGGGCGCCAGATATTCATATTGGGGGTGGCAGGGGGATCCCTCGCTGCTGTCCAATATATTAGGTTGAGAGGAACTTTCCTCTTTTAACTACCAGCCTTGTGGTCTGGTAGAGTAATTAATACAAGTATGTTTTGCGACGAACAGTCGGAGTGATAATGTAGACGAGCAACCGCTCTTTATTAAAGTAAAACATAAACTGAATATAAAAAATGAATCTTACAGCTAACAAAAGACTCGCAGCGGCCACGCAAATATGCTGTGTTTGCCGGCTGCGCACGGGTTTCCGGCCCGATGCTGGCGTCAGCACTTTAACGTAATGGTATTAAATTTCGTGCACTGAGCCAACTGGTCTTGCTCGTTGGCCCGTGTTAACTTGTATAACTACGTGTTTTAACCTTCTAACTTGCGTCGCCAGACATTAGCTATACAAACGATTCTATTATTTTTATTACTATTATATTTAAAATATTTATAATTGACAACACAATTTGACAAGATCGCTAAATAATTTATATTAAACAAATGCTACAATATTATTAAATAAGACATACACGCAAATAATAATACAAATAAACATAATAAAACACAAACTTTGACTAACCTCCGCGCTGTCCGAACTCATTTTACCCAATTACAACATGAAGAATTCAGAGTACTCTGAATTACCATTGAAAATTCATTCGCTTCATTCATTCTTAGAACACATTCAGTTAGTTTATTTCGATCGGACGCCTGTTAGTCCGAATACATACGAAGTGAACGCAAAGAGAACGCGACCAACTGAATGGCATGTATTCTGAATACGCAGTAAAACGAATCGATACTGGAGAATAGTGTTATGCATCCCTCTAGTACGCTGCGTTCTTTATGTCGTTCAAAGTAACGGGGCGGGGTTCACCCGGCTCCCCTACTATTATCAGTTTTCTTGAATCACCGAATTGAAATTGTATTACGGTTCCTGACGAAAATATTATTTTGACTGATTTATTTCTTAAACCAAAGTTAATATTTGGTGAGGATTTCAGAGAAAACCAAGGAGAAGTAATTAGGGCATTCAAAAGTGATTAAAAGTTGATTAAAAAGTGATTAGTGATTAAAGTGATTAAAAGTGAGTGTCTACACCCCAGTTTCACAAATAGGACAACCTCGGTATTAATTCGAGTTTTTTTTATACGGTAACTGGCGGTAACTGTCGTTTGCACATTTACGGGAAATTAGCAAAGAATTGAACAAATGTGTTCAAATACAATACAACGCTGACGACTAAAAATCGGACAAGTGGACCCGATAACGGACGCACAACTATAATTTGATTAATGTCTGTACTTGTATTTGCAAAATGCTGAAATTAATACGAGAATACATTTTTGTTTTTGAAAAATCCAGACATAGAACTTGCAACAAACGGCTGAACTTTTAACTTCGTAAATACCATATTGTAAGAATACTAATTTTGTAAATGATCAAATGGTCAGTTCAAATATTATTTATTTTCAATATTCCCAACATTCAAATTTCAAAGCGGACTATCGATACATATTTTTAAAAACAACCCACAAAATCCATATCAATTGGAAACATATATGTATCGATATGAGCAGCAGAACTCCGATGGCGATAGCAACTCGCACAGATGATTTTTGAATAGCCACTGCAACCGTTCTAGTGTCAGAATCGGTCAGGACTGTTCGTTCCCTGCAGGGCCTTGTTAGATTCTGGCTCTCAACTGCACTTGGTCACCTCTCGGCTTGCAAATCAACTGCAACTTAAGAGGTGGAGGTCGTCCGGCTCCGTCACTGTAATCGGGGATACCAATTTCGCGACTGATGGATTCTCTGTAGGAATTGCGATTCGGTCTGTCACTTCGGATTTCTCAACGGCGCCTTTTCTCAATGGTGGTCCGCCTTCGTCGTTTGACGAGCCAGATATAACGGGCCTTAACTATAATCGGCTTGACTCTTGGCAACGCATCTCCTTTCTTCAGCAAATATTTTGGTCGCGATGGAAGGAAGAGTACTTGACGTTGCTCCAGCAGCGCTCCAAGTGGCGCACCCCAAAGCCTGGCGTAGCCGTGGACAACGTCGTTCTTGTTAAGGACGAGAATCTACCCCCAATGAGATGGCCTTTGGCGAGGACATGCAGTAGATTCCTGGCAGAGACGGCGTCGCTCGAGTTGCAGAATTGAGGACCGCGTCTGGAGTAATAAGGCGGGCAGTGAACAAGCTGTGTCTGCTTCCCATTGAGGACTCTGTTGGAATCCAATCTTCCAACGGGGGGAGGATGTTGGGTCATGCAGCCGCCAAAACTGTGCAGTAGACTAATCTCATACTTTTTAATATTGTAAGCCGAAGTAGTCAGTGGTAGCAGTTGCGATGCCCAAAGGGCAAACCGCTGTTCTCGCACGCATTTATCTGTACGGCGCTCATTCCTTGTTCTTTTTGTTATCTACCTACGTTAAGCTTGGGCGCTGCATTTCGGCTGTCTGTCCCGCCAATTGCCACTTCTTCGTCTGTCGGAAGAGACTAAACTTGTGCATTCGATATAGCTCTTTGTCGGGCCTAGCTGCTGTAAACAATTCGCGAAATAAACAGTAAAGTAAAATAAACAAACTTTCCTCGGCTATTTATTATTCACAAAAGCTTTTAAAAAACTCAATAGCTAAACACAGCCATTTATTCTTATTTTCGATTCGTTGGCGGTCACCTGACGACATCGAGCGATTGCCATATTGCGGGATTATCTCACCTGTGATACAAGGCAAAGTATGCGAATGCGCTGGCGCATATCTTCAACAAGGATAATATGCCCTCTCTACTCTATGAGGTGCCGCAACAGCAGAATCTCACAGATTGCGGCCTCTATCTGCTGCAGTATGTGGAGCAATTCTTTACAAAACCCTTCATCAACTATACACTGCCCATTGGGGAGCTGAGCAATTGGTTTGACATGCTCACAGTAACTAAGAACCGTAAGGATATCGCTAATCTCACCCAGAAGCTAATGAATGAAAGCAATCAGCAGCGCAAAATTTTGCCGGTCATTAAGTTTACCTCATTAAATGGCCAACTAGTGATGGATGAGGATAGCGAGGAGGAGAATTTTAAAGAAGAGCATATGCCAGGCCACCGGTACCGGTTGGCGAAAATGTGAAAAGGGTTTGATTCTCGTCGGGTGAGTCTTCTCTCTGTTTGGCCATCGTCGGCGGCGGTGGTCTCCTCCGCTGCTCACCAGCACCACGGCATCTTTATTAACGTCCTTGCTTAGTATCCACTTGCGATTCCGGCGCAGGTGACTCCGCTCTGCGCGTTCTGCTGGTGTGGGTACAGCTGCGTTAATAGTTGCTTTCATCGCTGGCGAGGATATGGATGCAATATTCGATTGCACCCGCGATTGAGATCCACCAGCTGTCTCTTCCGATTTATTGCTTACAGAAGCATGTGTGGCATGGTTCCTTGACTGGATCCACTGGGAGATTGCGGGAGCATCTCCAGCTGGTTGCATGCCCTGAAGACCATTACTCGTTATTTAAGAATTGGAGGTTTTAGCCGTAGAGTTGTGACGTTGCTGTTTATTGCCAGATGAACCTGGGTTGTCTTGAACCAGCACAAGGACTTTTTTTTGTGCTTCTTGCCTTTGGTTGCACTTGAAGCTGGCTGGCAACCATTGCTGGCCAATAAAGTCTCTGATGGTTTGACAACCGTTGGAGAGAGCTCTTCACGTACCGCTTGGTCCTTCAAAACAGCTTCTTTGCGATCCATTTTGGAGCCGGATTCAACAGTACAACCAACATATGTATGTTATGGGCTAATCCGACTGAGATGAAGTTTCTCGTTTCGATTGCAAATTCTCGGGCTGCTTGATGTGCAAAGTTAACTGGATGGTTGAAGAGTCACCATACACGGTGACTTTGATCACTATATTCCTTTCATTTTCCAATCTGTGTGATTTATTATTGGGGTAAACGGCGTTCCAAGTGCTGTATCCAAAAATCATCTGTGCGAGTTGCTATCGCCATCGGAGTTCTGCTGCTCATATCGATACATATATGTTTCCAATTGATATGGATTTTGTGGGGTGTTTTTAAAAATAGGTATCGATAGTCCGCTTTGAAATTTGCATGTTGCGTATATTAAATTAAATAATTTTTGAACTGGCCACATATAGGCATTTAAGCGAGTCTAAGCTAAGCTAAGTTCTTTGCTTTTCATTTACAAAATTAGTGTTCTTACATGTGGTATTTACGAAGTTAAAAGTTCAGGCGTTTGTTGCAAGTTCTTTGTATGGGAATTTCAAAAACAAAAATGTATTCTCGTATTAATTTCAACAGACATTAATCAAATTATAGCTGTGCGTCCGTCATCGGGTCCACCTGTCCGATTTTTAGTCGTCAGCATTGAGCTCCTCTTTAAACAAAAACATTGTGAAGCCCTATTTGCTACTCCGGTCGCGCAGTAAATTCTCACTATCAAATTAGGTAACTATTTACAAAAGGCTCTCCTATTATTTTTTTAAGCGAGTGCGCCAGTAAGATCGGTCGGTGGGTCACACTGGACAAAGCAGGCGGGCCACACTAATATAGGCAAATGCCACGCAGACGGCGGCCACACTAAGCCCAGCCAGGAGCTATATAAGGCGGGCGACTGTCAGCTATTAGTCACTCCGTATCCGACACCGATCGGTAGTGGTAGCTTCGGGGAAGGCGGACGCACCTTAGTCAGTTGACGGTGTCCAGGACGACATCGTACGACTTCTCTGGCCCAGATACAGCAGCAATAACTTATCTGGTATGTCGAAGTCATTTTTCTTGTTTCGAAACACGAAGTTAACGATCACAAAGGCATCACGCGCCGCGATCTTTATGTCCTTTAATTTAAGGATGCGAGTTTTTACCGGCTTCCCAACTATCAGCTGTTTTTTTTTTAAGATCCCCAAATACATTACCATTTTCAAAGCTCGACTTATACAATTTTTAACAGAAGCTAATAAATTAGTTTATACCGTATTTGGTATCCCAACGTTTGAAACCAAATACTGATAATGCTATAATACATAATGCTAATACAACTACAGAGCAAACAGAAGTCATGCCCTAGCTCTCGTATAAGTAGAACACTTTTTGTTTTTTGGTTCGACTATATATATATCCGCACTATTTATTACAAAATAACTATCTTATATACCGAATATAATAAAAAAAATTGGGATGGCCAACCCTTATTTTTTAATAACTTTTTGGTGTCGCAAGGTCCAAAGTGAGTAGAAAAGAAATGGCACTCTATTATTATTATTATTATCTATTATTATTTTCAAATATTCAATACTTCTCGTCGGCTTATTTTGGTAAAAAGTGTCGATATATAAATTTCTAACGATTTGTCAAAAAACTTTTTGCCACGCCCATTTTAACGCTCTAAAGTCGGCAAACTAATCACACCCACGCTTTGGACAAATTTTTAAATTTTTTCCATGTTATTTCTTAATATCTATAGATATCAGAAAAAAGTAATAAAATTTCGCGTTCGTTTTTACACTAGCTGAGTAACGGGTCGGAAAACTCGAACAAACAAACAACAAATTATAAGGATGATGATACCGATTAAAGGCAATCTATTCGTGCTCCTCCTCCTCCAACAGATCGCTTGGCAATTCACTGTGTTTGTTCCAGATTCTTATGGCATTCTTTTCGATCTGACTGAATCGCTTTAAGTCTTCAGCATTCTCCACGCTTTTGCCGCCTTTGATATCAACTCTTGTGGGTTTACGTCTCAATGCTTTTTCCGGTAGGACCTCACGAAATTAAAGTAGCAATTACTCGTGATTGGTCCAAGTTTGGTGCACTTCACCTTGGCACAAGCTTTCTTGGCTTTTTGCTTGGCACATACTTTGGGCTTAGCACAAGCTCGGCGTAGGGATCTTGTCATCGGACTGATATATAGAATATATTCGCCAATTCTGAAAAGAAAAGGAAAAGGGAAATTAATATGATATTTATTTGATGTGAACGATGTCAGCATACAGTGATGGAGTATGTTTTTCCGCATGTGAATGTTGGCCCCAGAATACGCAGGGGAAGAGAAGGCCTCTACAAGGATAAAAAGTTAAGCCCATATTAGGTATAATTCAAAATTACTCAAGTTTCCTGAAATCCGAGTTAATATGGCACCAAGCTGATATTTTGGGCTTGACAAACATTAATTTAAAATACTATATAAATTTTAAATCTTCATCACCAGGAGTTCCTCTTTAGAATAACTCGATATTTCCTTCGGCCAAACCGCGTGCACTATGATTTATTTAAGTGCCCGCGTTTACTGCCAGTGTTGTTGCAGCATGTGAATGTCGTCATTACAAGGTATGGGGTGGGCAAGGAGGTTGGCTGTCAATGGACTGCCCCCAGCATTAGTTTAAAGCCAGATAGGACGCCGATTTTCCGCTTTGACTCACAATGAATTTAACAGAACTGGAAATTCAGGAAAAAAGCTTCTTAACCAGAGAATCTTAAACGTAAGGTGATGGAAAAGTTTAAACTGATTGGCAGGACAAGGCACACCAATGGAAAATAATTATGCGGTTGGTCTAAAATAATTGAAATTTTGGTCCACACAATTGCACTTTTCACTTACCCTCTGAATTTAGTTTTTATAAAATCTGAACTGAAGAAGAATTTTATTTGTAATATTTTTGTGCGTAGCTTAAAAGATAATATTATAATATTAGTATAAAAATGTACCGTGGAGAGATGCGCATCCTGGGAAACATCATTTTGTTAGGTTGCGTCGTAAATTCTACATAGGTGGCATAAATTATATGAAACTATTTTATTCCCACTATTGCTCGTGCCAAACTCTTTTCGGCTAACAAACTCGGTAGAGCATAGATATACTTTAAATGGTCGGAAACTACCTGTTACATACTTTTCAAAGAGTGTAGTATATACTTTCACTCTACGAGTATCGTGTATAACTACGTGTTTTAACCTTCTAACTTGCGTCGCCAGAAGCTATACAAACGATTCTATTATTTTTATTACTATTATAGTTAAAATATTTATAATTGACAACACAATTTGACAAGATCGCTAAATAATTTATATTAAACAAATGCTACAATATTATTAAATAAGACCCACACGCAAATAATAATACAAATAAACATAATAAAACTCAAACTTTGACTAACCTCCGCGCTGTCCGAACTCATTTTACCCAATTACAACATGAAGAATTCAGAGTACTCTGAATTACCATTGAAAATTCATTCGCTTCATTCATTCTTTGAACACATTCAGTTAGTTTATTTCGATCGGACGCCTGTAAGTCCGAATACATACGAAGTGAACGCAAAGAGAACGCGACCAACTGAATGGCATGTATTCTGAATACGCAGTAAAACGAATCGATACTGGAGAATGGTGTTATGCATCCCTCTAGTACGTGTGGCCGTCGTTTTTCAATTTGTTGCTGCCGGGGAAGGCACATTAGGCGCTACCAGCTCCTGCACACCGTTATCCAGGGGGAATTCCATCCCCTCTGTGACAAAATTACAGCAACGTGTCATCAGGCCAAGGTACTGGAGCAGATCTTCGTCCGGTATTACATAAACCAGTTCTTTATTAAGCAAAACGAAGTTCAATATCCCAAATTCGGCGTGAACCACGTTCTTTATGTCGTTCAAAGTAACGGGGCGGGGTTCACCCGGCTCCCCTACTATTATCAGTTTTCTTGAATCACCGAATTGAAATTGGATTACGGTTCCTGACGAAAATATTATTTTGACTGACTTATTTATTTATTTCTTAAAGCACGTTTTTAATTTACCAAACTTTAAAAGAAAATATCGAAAAAAATACTTGTAAGTGTAAACGTTAATATTTGGTGAGGATTTCAGAGAAAACCAAGGAGAAGTAATTAGGGCATTCAAAAGTGATTAAAAGTTATTTTCATAATTTCTTCCATCGGTGTCTACACCCCAGTTTCACAAATAGGACAATTAATTCGAGATTTTCTTTCTACTGTAACTGGCGGTAACTGTCGTTTGCACATTTCCGGGAAATTAGCAAAGAATTGAACAAATGTGTTCAAATACAATACAACGCTGACGACTAAAAATCGGAAAAGTGGACCCGATAACGGACGCACAACTATAATTTGATTAATGTCTGTTGAAATTAATACGAGAATACATTTTTGTTTTTGAAATTCCCATACAAAGAACTTGCAACCAACGGCTGAACTTTTAACTTCGTAAATACCACATGTAAGAACACTAATTTTGTAAATGATCAAATGGTCAGTTCAAATATTATTTATTTTCAATATTCCCAACATTCAAATTTCAAAGCGGACTATCGATACATATTTTTAAAAACAACCCACAAAATCCATATCAATTGGAAACATATATGTATCGATATGAGCAGCAGAACTCCGATGGCGATAGCAACTCGCACAGATGAATTTTGGATACAGCACTTGGAACGCCGCTTACCCCAACAATAAAAATACTGTGAGCAGGTCAAACCAATTGCTCAGCTCCCCAATGGGCAGTGTATAGTCGATGAAGGGTTTTGTAAAGAATTGCTCCACATACTGCAGCAGATAGAGGCCGCAATCTGTGAGATTCTGCTGCTGCGGCACCTCATAGAGTAGAGCGGGCATATTATCCTTGTTGTCCTTATGCGTTGTCCTTATACACAAGTTTAGTCTCTTCCGACAGACGAAGAAGTGGCAATTGGCGGGACAGACAGCCGAAATGCAGCGCCCAAGCTTAACGTAGGTAGATAACAAAAAGAACAAGGAATGAGCGCCGTACAGATAAATGCGTGCGAGAACAGCGGTTTGCCCTGTGGGCATCGCAACTGCTACCACTGACTACTTCGGCTTACAATATTAAAAAGTATGAGATTAGTCTACTGCACAGTTTTGGCGGCTGCATGACCCAACATCCTCCCCCCGTTGGAAGCTTGGATTCCAACAGAGTCCTCAATGGGAAGCAGACACAGCTTGTTCACTGCCCGCCTTATTACTCCAGACGCGGTCCTCAATTCTGCAACTCGAGCGACGCCGTCTCTGCCAGGAATCAACTGCATGACTCTCGCCAAAGGCCATCTCATTGGGGGTAGATTCTCGTCCTTAACATGAACGACGTTGTCCACGGCTACGCCAGGCTTTGGGGTGCGCCACTTGGAGCGCTGCTGGAGCAACGTCAAGTACTCTTCCTTCCATCGCGACCAAAATATTTGCTGAAGAAAGGAGATGCGTTGCCAAGAGTCAAGCCGATTATAGTTTAGGCCCGTTATATTTGGCTCGTCAAACGACGAAGGCGGACCACCATTGAGAAAATGCGCCGTTGAGAAATCCGAAGTGACAGACCGAATCGCAATTCCTACCGAGAATCCATCAGTCGCGAAATTGGTATCCCCGATTACAGTGACGGAGCCGGACGACCTCCACCTCTTAAGTTGCAGTTGATTTGCAAGCCGAGAGGTGACCCAGTGCAGTTGAGAGCCAGAATCTAACAAGGCCCTGCAGGGAACGAACAGTCCTGACCGATTCTGCACTAGAACGGTTGCAGTGGCTAGCAGCACAAGGTCACTACCGAGATCCTGGGCAATTAGAGTAGAAGAATTCGAAAGCGGGGCAGTGAGGGAGCTTGAAGACACCGGAACATGTGGCTGCGAGGAAGGCGGACCATCTAGATGGAGCAGCGTATGATGCCTGATTCCACAGGTGCGGCAGCGGCTCGAGCTGCATTGCCGTAGCTGATGACCTGCCTTTAGGCAATTTAGGCAAAGTGCTAGTCTCTTTGCCTCGCGCAGACGATCTTCTGGCGATAAGTCTCTAAATTGGGGGCAATAATATATGGTATGCTCTGCACTATGGCAAAGCATGCAACCAAGACAATTTTGGGTGGTAGCAACTAGCGTCGAACGATTTCTGCCCACCTGAACGCCTGGCGCATAGGTTGCCATGGCGCAATCCACGGCCTCAAAAGTCCTATATCGCTGCTCCAGGAATGCAGCCATTGATTCCCACGCCATTGATACCCGTAAATGTGCAAACGACAGTTACCGCCAGTTACCGTAGAAGGAAAATCTCGAATTAATGCCGAGGTTGTCCTATTTGTGAAACTGGGGTGTAGACACCGATGGAAGAAATTATGAAAAGAACTTTTAATCACTTTTGAATGCCCTAATTACTTCTCCTTGGTTTTCTCTGAAATCCTCACCAAATATTAACGTTTACACTTACACGTATTTTTTTCGATATTTTCTTTTAAAGTTTGGTAAATTAAAAACGTGCTTTAAGAAATAAATAAATAAGTCAGTCAAAATAATATTTTCGTCAGGAACCGTAATCCAATTTCAATTCGGTGATTCAAGAAAACTGATAATAGTAGGGGAGCCGGGTGAACCCCGCCCCGTTACTTTGAACGACATAAAGAACGTGGTTCACGCCGAATTTGGGATATTGAACTTCGTTTTGCTTAATAAAGAACTGGTTTATGTAATACCGGACGAAGATCTGCTCCAGTACCTTGGCCTGATGACACGTTGCTGTAATTTTGTCACAGAGGGGAGGGAATTCCCCCTGGATAACGGTGTGCAGGAGCTGGTAGCGCCTAATGTGCCTTCCCCGGCAGCAACAAATTGAAAAACGACGGCCAGACGTACTAGAGGGATGCAAAACACCACTCTCCAGTATCGATTCGTTTTACTGCGTATTCAGAATACATGCCATTCAGTTGGTCGCGTTCTCTTTGCGTTCACTTCGTATGTATTCGGACTTACAGGCGTCCGATCGAAATAAACTAACTGAATGTGTTCAAAGAATGAATGAAGCGAATGAATTTTCAATGGTAATTCAGAGTACTCTGAATTCTTCATGTTGTAATTGGGTAAAATGAGTTCGGACAGCGCGGAGGTTAGTCAAAGTTTGTGTTTTATTATGTTTATTTGTATTATTATTTGCGTGTGGGTCTTATTTAATAATATTGTAGCATTTGTTTAATATAAATTATTTAGCGATCTTGTCAAAGTGTGTTGTCAATTATAAATATTTTAACTATAATAGTAATAAAAATAATAGAATCGTTTGTATAGCTAATGTCTGGCGACGCAAGTTAGAAGGTTAAAACACGTAGTTATACACGTTACTCGTAGAGTGAAAGTATATACTACACTCTTTGAAAAGTATGTAACAGGTAGTTTCCGACCATTTAAAGTATATCTATGCTCTACCGAGTTTGTTAGCCGAAAAGAGTTTGGCACGAGCAATAGTGGGAATAAAAATAGTTTCATATAATTTCTGCCACCTATGTAGAATTTACGACGCCACCTAACAAAATGATGTTTCCCAGGATGCGCATCTTTCCACGGTACATTTTTATACATTATAATTAGGGAACGATATCCATAATATTATATTTTAAGCTACGCACAAAAATATTCCAAAAAAATTCTTCTTCAGTTCAGTTTTAATAAAAACTTAATTCAGAGGGTAAGTGAAATAAAACGGATTACGATCGATTTTTACAAACTAACGTTATCTGGCTTTAAACTAATGCCGGGGGCAGTCCATTGACAGCCAAACACCTTGCCCACCCCACACCTTGTAATGACGACATTCACATGCTGCAAGAACACTGGCAGCAAACGCGGGCACTTAAATAAATCATAGTGCACGCGGTTTGGCCGAATGAAATATCGAGCTATTCTAAAGAGGAACTCCTGGTGATGAAGATTTCAAATTTATATAGTATTTTAAATTAATGTTTGTCAAGCCCAAAGTATCAGCTTGGTGCCATATTAACTCGGATTTCAGGAAACTTGAATAATTTTGAATTATACCTAATATGGGCTTAACTTTTTTATCCTTGTAGAAGCCTTCTCTTCCCCTGCGTATTCTGGTGCCAACATTCACATGCGGAAAAACATACTCCATCACTGTAAAAAAAACCGGAAAAAGCATTGAGACGTAAACCCACAAGAGTTGATATCAAAGGCGGCAAAAGCGTGGAGAATGCTGAAGACTTAAAGCGATTCAGTCAGATCGAAAAGAATGCCATAAGAATCTGGATCAAACACAGTGAATTGCCAAGCGATCTGTTGGAGGAGGAGGAGCACGAATAGATTGCCTTTAATCGGTATCATCATCCTTATAATTTGTTGTTTGTTTGTTCGAGTTTTCTCAGCTAGTGTAAAAACGAACGCGAAATTTTATTACTTTTCTCTGATATCGATAGATATTAAGAAATAACATGGAAAAAATTTAAAAATTTGTCCAAAGCGTGGGTGTGATTAGTTTGCCGACTTTAGAGCGTTAAAATGGGCGTGGCAAAAAGTTTTTTGACAAATCGTTAGAAATTTATATATCGACACTTTTTACCAAAATAAGCCGACGAGAAGTATTGAATATTTGAAAATAATAATAGATAATAATAATAATAATAGAGTGCCATTTCTTTTCTACTCACTTTGGACCTTGCGACACCAAAAAGTTATTAAAAAATAAGGGTTGGCCATCCCAATTTTTTTTATTATATTCGGTATATAAGATAGTTATTTTGTAATAAATAGTGCGGATATATATATAGTCGAACCAAAAAACAAAAAGTGTTCTACTTATACGAGAGCTACGGCAGGACTTCTGTTTGCTCTGTAGTTGTATTACCATTATGTATTATAGCATTATCAGTATTTGGTTTCAAACGTTGGGATACCAAATACGGTTGTATAAATCGCGCTTTGAAAATGGTAATGTATTTGGGGATTTTAATCCCGTTCCAGTTTCGTGAAATAAAAAAAAGCTGATAGTTGGGAAGCCGGACAAAACTCGCATCCTTAAATTAAAAGACAGTAAGATCGTGGCGCGTGATGCCTTTGTGATCGTTAACTTCGTGTTTCGAAACAAGAAAATTGACTTCGACATACCAGACTAGTTGTTGCTGCTGTATCTGGGCCAGAGACATGATTTCACGAATTTTTTAATAGATGTCATGGAAGTCGACGATGTCGTCCTGGACACCGTCAACTGACCAGGAAGTGCGTAATGCGCCTTCCCCGAAGCTACCACTACCGTGACCGCCTTCCCGGCCGGCAGGCATACTTCCTCCGATCGGTGTCGGATACGGAGTGACTAATACCTTACAGACGCCCGCCTTATATAGCTCCTGGCTGGGCTTAGTGTGCCCGCCGTCTGCGTGGCATTTGCCTATATTAGTGTGGCCCGCCTGCTTTGTCCAGTGTGACCCACCGACCGATCTTATTGGCGCACTCGCTTAAAAAAATAATAGGAAATCCTTTTTGAGTGGCAAATAGTGTTTCACAATGTTTTTGTTTAGAGAGGAGCTCAATGCTGACGACTAATAATCGGACAGGTGGACCCGATGACGGACGCACAACTATAATTTGATTGGTGTCTGTACTTGTATTTTGGGTAATTGAGTTCGGACAGCGCGGAGGTTAGTCAAAGTTTGTGTTTTATTATGTTTATTTGTATTATTATTTGCGTGTGGGTCTTATTTAATAATATTGTAGCATTTGTTTAATATAAATTATTTAGCGATCTTGTCAAAGTGTGTTGTCAATTATAAATATTTTAACTATAATAGTAATAAAAATAGTAGAATCGTTTGTATAGCTAATGTCTGGCGACGCAAGTTAGAAGGTTAAAACACGTAGTTATACACGTTACTCGTAGAGTGAAAGTATATACTACACTCTTTGAAAAGTATGTAACAGGTAGTTTCCGACCATTTAAAGTATATCTATGCTCTACCGAGTTTGTTAGCCGAAAAGAGTTTGGCACGAGCAATAGTGGGAATAAAAATAGTTTCATATAATTTCTGCCACCTATGTAGAATTTACGACGCCACCTAACAAAATGATGTTTCCCAGGATGCGCATCTTTCCACGGTACATTTTTATACATTATAATTAGGGAACGATATCCATAATATTATATTTTAAGCTACGCACAAAAATATTCCAAAAAAATTCTTCTTCAGTTCAGTTTTAATAAAAACTTAATTCAGAGGGTAAGTGAAATAAAACGGATTACGATCGATTTTTACAAACTAACGTTATCTGGCTTTAAACTAATGCCGGGGGCAGTCCATTGACAGCCAAACACCTTGCCCACCCCACACCTTGTAATGACGACATTCACATGCTGCAAGAACACTGGCAGCAAACGCGGGCACTTAAATAAATCATAGTGCACGCGGTTTGGCCGAATGAAATATCGAGCTATTCTAAAGAGGAACTCCTGGTGATGAAGATTTCAAATTTATATAGTATTTTAAATTAATGTTTGTCAAGCCCAAAATATCAGCTTGGTGCCATTAACTCGGATTTCAGGAAACTTGAATAATTTTGAATTATACCTAATATGGGCTTAACTTTTTTATCCTTGTAGAAGCCTTCTCTTCCCCTGCGTATTCTGGTGCCAACATTCACATGCGGAAAAACATACTCCATCACTGTAAAAAAAACCGGAAAAAGCATTGAGACGTAAACCCACAAGAGTTGATATCAAAGGCGGCAAAAGCGTGGAGAATGCTGAAGACTTAAAGCGATTCAGTCAGATCGAAAAGAATGCCATAAGAATCTGGATCAAACACAGTGAATTGCCAAGCGATCTGTTGGAGGAGGAGGAGCACGAATAGATTGCCTTTAATCGGTATCATCATCCTTATAATTTGTTGTTTGTTTGTTCGAGTTTTCTCAGCTAGTGTAAAAACGAACGCGAAATTTTATTACTTTTCTCTGATATCGATAGATATTAAGAAATAACATGGAAAAAATTTAAAAATTTGTTTGACTTCTGTTTGCTCTGTAGTTGTATTACCATTATGTATTATAGCATTATCAGTATTTGGTTTCAAACGTTGGGATACCAAATACGGTTGTATAAATCGCGCTTTGAAAATGGTAATGTATTTGGGGATTTTAATCCCGTTCCAGTTTCGTGAAATAAAAAAAAGCTGATAGTTGGGAAGCCGGACAAAACTCGCATCCTTAAATTAAAAGACAGTAAGATCGTGGCGCGTGATGCCTTTGTGATCGTTAACTTCGTGTTTCGAAACAAGAAAATTGACTTCGACATACCAGACTAGTTGTTGCTGCTGTATCTGGGCCAGAGACATGATTTCACGAATTTTTTAATAGATGTCATGGAAGTCGACGATGTCGTCCTGGACACCGTCAACTGACCAGGAAGTGCGTAATGCGCCTTCCCCGAAGCTACCACTACCGTGACCGCCTTCCCGGCCGGCAGGCATACTTCCTCCGATCGGTGTCGGATACGGAGTGACTAATACCTTACAGACGCCCGCCTTATATAGCTCCTGGCTGGGCTTAGTGTGCCCGCCGTCTGCGTGGCATTTGCCTATATTAGTGTGGCCCGCCTGCTTTGTCCAGTGTGACCCACCGACCGATCTTATTGGCGCACTCGCTTAAAAAAATAATAGGAAATCCTTTTTGAGTGGCAAATAGTGTTTCACAATGTTTTTGTTTAGAGAGGAGCTCAATGCTGACGACTAATAATCGGACAGGTGGACCCGATGACGGACGCACAACTATAATTTGATTGGTGTCTGTACTTGTATTTGCAAAATGTTGAAATTAAAACGAGAATACATTTTTGTTTTTGAAATTCCCATACAAAGAACTTGCAACAAACGGCTGAACTTTTAACTTCGTAAATACCACATGTAAGAATACTAACTTTGTAAATGAAAAGCAAAGAACTTAGCTTAGCTTAGACTCGCTTAAATGCCTATATGTGGGGTCAGTTCAAATATTATTTAATTTAATATTCGCAACATGCAAATTTCCAAGCGGACTATCGATACATATTTTTAAAAACACCCCACAAAATCCATATTGTCGTCGTGCGTCACATGGAGTTGCCTCAAATGGCTACCACACGCATTGGTTCCCGAAAGAAAGGGCAGACTAATCCGTGGTAGTAGAACACGTTTTATTCTGGAAGAATTCAATGTTTCACAATTGCATCTAACTTAACTTATTAGCTCACCGCAGTGTGTCCTCCAACTCTTACACGACAATGAAAAGCTAAATTTTCCCGGCAATTTACAATGGCGAAAAACAATGTGCCCAGACACATATGGGCTTACAAATCCTTCCACATTCGGACTTCTCAAAAATACTAACTAGCCTATCGATAACAATATTCGATCCGCGACATCCCCAACCCCGTGAAGAACCGCTTCACTCAAATCCAAAACTGCAAGTTTAGAGACGGGTCGCATCATTGTCCTAGATAGGCCGTTGTCGTTCACGCGCACCTTAGCGCGTCTGACGACTCCATCAGCTCCGCTGTAGATCTCCTCCACGATGCCCTTGCGCCACTCTCGTCGGGCCAAGGCGGGATCGCAGACGAAGACCATATCACCCTGGTGGGGTGACCCTCCTGGTCCGCATCCATAGGCAAGTGGGTGAGCGGGCGCGAGTTTACAATATTCTCCGCCTCAATCAGGAAGCTCTCCAATACATGGTCCCTCGGCGCAATTTCCTTCAGGGTATGACGCAATACTCTCTTGACGCACTGCACCATGCGCTCCCAAACTCCGCCCTCAGACGGGTTCACTGGATAATTAAAATCCCATTCAATGCTTCTGCTTGACAACTCACTCTGAAGCTTCTCCATCTCGAATACGTCACCAAAGCGCCTGGCTTCCCTGTCAGCTCCCACGAAGTTCTTGCCGTTATCGCTGCGCAGTCTTTATACTGGCCCTCTGCGGCAGACGAAGTTCCTGATCGCAATTATGCAGGAATCCGTCGACAGGTCATGCGCCAGCTCCAGGTGAATCGCCCTTGTCGTCAAACACGTAAACAAGGCGACCCAACGCTTCTCCTTGTGACGGGACACAGTCACCAGCAGTGGCCCAAAGTAGTCCAGTCCTGTGTATTTGAATGGCCATCCACCCGCATCCAGTCTGTCTTCCGGTTGTGGCCCCATTATCGGCGACATCGGCCGCGCTCGCTGCAACTTGCACTCGTTGCACGATGAGATAACTCTCCGCATCACACGCCTCATCTTTGTGACCCAGAACTTTGTACGGATCTCCGCAATCGTAGCATCCACATTTTGATGCTTCATGCTGGCGTGGAAGTCTCTCACAATCAGCTCTGTCAGACTGTGCCTGTGTGACAGTAATACGGGCCTCCTCGCACTGTACGGCATGCACAGTGCGGCATCAATTCTGCCGTAAGCTCGCAGAATCCCGTCCTCGCCTAGGTAGGCCACCAACCCTCGAATGTCGCTCGATCTAGCGACGTCCTGACCAGTTTCCGCCTACCTCATCTCGTCGGGGAACGACTCCAATTGTGCCTGTCTGACCAACAGGTTTTCCGCGGCCTTACATTCTGCTGCAGTAAGGCCGTATTCCTCGAGCTCGTTTCGCTGTTTGCGGTACCAGCGCGCAAACCGTAGGACCCAGGCTGTGGTCCTCACCAGGCGACTGAAGCTCGAGAATCTCTGAAACGGAATAACAAAATCGTCTGCCGCAACTAATGCAAACTCACTGGGCACCTCTTCTTCATCAGTGGCATCTGGAACACGCTCAGTTCCTTCCTCAGGCCGCGGCCAGCTGGCTGCTGGCTGCCTCAAAAATGCAGGTCCTCTTAGCCACCTTGATTCCTGGCTAAGGTCGACTCCTTTCTGCGCCCGCGTCGCATCATCAGCCGCATTGTCGGCTGTAGGCACCCATCTCCATTGGGAAACCTTCGACGACTCCAAAATCTCCGCCACTCGGTTGCCAGCAAACTGCTTATACCGGCGGTGGGTGCTGCCGATCCAACTCAGCACCGTCTTAGAGCCCGGCGCGGACATCGGAACTGTCTCACGGCGTCCATCTCTTTGCGCCAAATCGCAAACGCTTTGCTTAACTCCTCCGGTAGTGGTTCGTCCCACTGGATCTTCTGCCTCCAAATCTCTCGCAGCAGCAGCTTCGCTGTAACCATGAGGCAGCACAGGAATCCCAGGGGATCAAACGTTGACATCACCAGGCTCAAATATTCCCTCTTCGTAGGGACTCGATCTCCACTCAGGAAGTTGCTTGGCACTCGGTGATACTCCACGTTGAATCTGAAGTCATCTGTTGCTACTTGCCAACGCATTCCGAGGATCTTCTCTTCAGCCTCACCTCATCCGACGCTCTTGACTCGACCAGGTCCTAAAGCCGTCTCCACGGTGGGTGAGCTGGATGAAAACTGGCATAATTCGAATCCAGCATCCTTGTGTATCTCCTTCACTCGGGTAGATACGCTGATAGCCTCGCTCTCGTCGGGTCGGATCAGCACTTGGTGGAACATCTCCTTGATGTCACCGCAGACTCCGACGGCTCCCTCTCTGAAATGAAAGAGCACAGCTGGCAAAGGCTTATAGTGCTGAGGCCCTTTGTCCAGCTCCGAGTTTAGCGAGGTTCCTCCAACTTTGGCTGCAGCATCAAACACAAGCTTGCCGGGCTTGTTTGGGTTTTCGACACCCAAATGTGGCAAATACCATAGGCGATCGCTCCTTACCGCGACCTCCTCCGGCTGCAGCCTCCTCGCGTATCCTTTAGACACGTAATCCTTTATAATCCGATCGTATTCCTGCGCCAACGGCTTGTTGCGCTTCATCTTCTTCTCGACGTTGACCAGCCTCCTGTACGCCATCTCATAGCTCGGTGGCATTACAACGTGGTCGTCCTTCCAGAGTAATCCCGTCTGGTAGCGACGCCCCACTTTCACCGTGGTGTCTTCGAGTATCCTTTGGGCCCGAACATCGTCGCTGGCTGCGACCGGCGGCGCGGTCTTCACTCCAAACTTCTCCATGTCGAAATAGTCCACCACCATCTTTTCCATCGCGTCATCCACTGACACGGCAAGTAGCCTACTTGGACTTCGGTGGGCGTTGTCGGTTGCCCACTTACAGGCCCAAACACAACCCAGCCCAGCTCGGTTGCGGCCGCATACGGTCCCTCTCGAGCGAACCGCCTTGTCCTAAGTGGCAACCCCAGATGTCCGTGATCCAGGCCGATGAGCAGCTTCGGCACCACGTTGCTGTAAGGCTTCATCGGCAGACGCGCATCCCTGTGCACGCCCTGGGCATCTCGTCGGCTCAATGTCTGCATCGGCAAACTCAAACTCGAAACGGCATAAACGTTTTTCAATACATGGCGAGTGGGCTTTCCAACTCCACTTATCTTCAGACTCACCACATTGGTAGGCTCTCTGGTTGCCTTACCTCCAAACCATTGGATATTTAGCTGCCGACGCTCTCCTTGCACTCCAAGATCCCTTCGTAGCTCGTCATCGATCATCGTGACGGAGGATCCCTCATCTAGGAGCGCAAACGTATCTACCTTTCGCCCCGCTCCGTTCAGCGTAACCGGCAGTATACGGAACAGTAGACGGCCTCCTTCGGCGTCAACGCAGCTCAAATTCCTCTGCAAGGGCGCTCCCGCTTCACGCGGAGCTCCTCTCCGGGCTGTTGCTGGGAACGGCTGGCTGCCGGTTCCTCTCCTGGTCCCTGTGACCATCTCGTAGCGAAGGCCTCCTGGCCGGGCTGCGTCTGGAAACTGCTGGCTGCTGGTTCCCTTCGTGGCGTCTGAAGCCACCTCGCTGCAGCGGCCTTCGCTCCTCGTCCGCACCATGTAGCAGACGGTGATGCTCCCTTCGGCATCCATTAATCTGGCACTCACCTTGCGTATAGCAGGATCTAGCCGTGTGCCCGCTTCGCAGGCAATTGAAGCAGAGCCGATGCCTCTTCAAATTGCTCCACCTTTCCTGTGGCGAAGCTCCAATAAATTCTCTGCAGTTCAATATTCCATGCTGTCCTCCACAGATGGGACAACCTCCATGCCGATCATCCTGTTGATCGCATTCATTATGGTCGACGCTTGCATGTAGAAGTCGACGCACACCACGTTTGCGTACTCCTGTAGCCACGCGCTGAATGGGACTACAGTGGGAAAGGGCGCAATCGTTGCAGCATGCCTGGCCCAGTCCACTCGCTTGCTCGTTGGCAGCTTGGCCACAAGCTCCTCCATGAAGGTTGGGTTTCCCAGGTGCTGCTTCGCCTTCGCTGACTGCAAGAAGGCCGCGAGGTTACTCACTCGGGTTGCGAAGGGAATGATCTTCGCCAAATTGTGCTCCGAAATTGGCTGCACCTCTCGCACGTTGTTGAGCTGGCTGCGTATAAGCTGCTCCGGTCGGCCGAACCTAAAGCGCAGCTGCTCCATCACGGCGCTGACATTCCCTGGATGAATCAATAGCGCCTTCACTGCCTCGCGCGCTTCATCCTTCAGCGCCTTCAACAACCTCTGGTTGTTCTCCAGGTCCGTGCAGTTGTACGCTCGGGTCGTCTCCACGAACGCACAGCTGAAGATCGGCCACTCCTCGGGCTGCCCTCCAAATATAGGCAAGTCCGGAAGCTTCCTTGGCCCATATGCTCCCTGGATTCCACTCGGCGTCGTCGCGGCGTAGGATCCGACAAGTGGCGATGCTGTTGCCGCATTGTGGATGCTCACGCCCGGTAGCACGAGTCCATGCGCTGGCTGCGCAGTGCCTGTTGCACACAGTGGCTCCACAAAATAGTTGATAGTCGTTAGCAATGGAGGTCCACTCGAAGATTGCGGCAGCATGCATGCCGCACCGCTCGCACCGTCACCGTTGTATGGCACCGACCCGACCCCGTTATGTAAGGCCTCTCCGTTAGATGTGGGTATTGGCTGGCCGATCCAAAATGGCGGCCGCCCCGACGCTCCACTGTTGGCGCCAACTGCGCTTGGGCCAACTGCGCGCAATTGGCGGTGCTCACACTTTCCAGGGATCTAGCCTTCTCCAGCTCCCTCTCCAACGCTGCGATCCTCTCCATGAGTTCCAACGCGAAGGGCTGGTTCACCTCCTGTACTGAACTCGCAGCTGTGACAGCAGTACTTCTAGGTTGGGAAGCTACTGTAGTCACCGTAGTGGCCGGGCAAGGAATCGACGCCGCCGTGATGTTCACCCGCGTCCGAGTTCCTGCTCCACTACTGGCTCGCTGCTGACTCACTGTTGTTATAGGGGTGGCTTCCCCTCCGTTCAGCCGGGCACTCTTCCTGGGGGAATGCTCCATCTTTCCCAGCTCCAAAATGGCGGAGCCTCTGCGCGTCCAAAATGGCGTCTCTGACGCCTCGTGCCGCTGGCTGCCGCCACGAATGCTTGTCGCTCCTTGCGCCTTCTTACCGCTGGCTGCGGTCTCCACAAATGACGCTTCTTGCGTCTCCTTGTCGCTGGCTGCGACCCGTTCGTACCGGCGTTCGACGCTGGCTGCGTCCCTCTATGTCGCTGACTGCGACGCCATTGTCGCTGGCTGCGCTCACACAAATCATCCTCGCTGGCCGTCTAAACCGTCACTCCAGCTCCGGCAACTCTCTAGCTGTCCGTCTAAACCGTCATATCAGCGCAAGTTGCCCCTGCAGTCGCCCTAGGACTCCGAATAAAAGGCTGTCGTCGTGCGTCACATGGAGTTGCCTTAAACGGCTACCCCACGCATTGGTTCCCGAAAGAAAGGGCAGACTAATCCGTGGTAGTAGAACACGTTTTATTCTGGAAGAATTCAATGTTTCACAATTGCAACTAACTTAACTTATTAGCTCATCGCAGTGTGCTAATTTAGCTAAAGCTAAATTTTCCCGGCAATTAACAATGGCGAAAAACAATGTGCCCAGACACATATAGGCTTACAAATCCTTCCACATTCGGACTTCTCAAAAATACTAACTAGCCTATCGATAACAATATTCGATCCGCGACACATATCAATTGGAAACATATATGTATCGATATGAGCAGCAGAACTCCGATGGCGATAGCAACTCGCACAGATGATTTTTGAATACAGCACTTGGAACGTCGTTTACCCCAATGATAAAAATAGAGAGATATTAAAAAGCGCATAAATCACACAGGTTGCAAAATGAATGGAATATTGTGATCAAAGTCACCGTGTAAGGTGACTCTTCAACCATCCAGTTAACTTTGCACATCAAGCAGCCCGAGAATTTGCAATCGAAACGAGAAACTTCACCTCAGTCGGATTAGCCGATAACGTACATATGTTGGTTGTACTGTTGAATCTGGCTCCAAAATGGATTGCAGAGAAGCTGTTTTGAAGGACCAAGTGGTACTTGAAGAGCTCTCTCCAACGGTTGTCAAACCATCAAAGACTTTGGTGGCCAACAATGGTCGCCAGCCAGCTGCAAGAGCAACCAAAGGCAAGAAGCACAAGAAAAGTCCTTGCTCTCCGGGAGACACCAATGCTGGCCAAGTGATATCGTCGGCGGATGCAGACGCCTATACTAATACCAAGGCCAAGAAACAGAAGAAGTGCCATTCTGGAAAGGATAACAATGGCTATCAAGCTGCTCGTTCTCAAGACAACCAAGGTTCATCTGGCAATAAACAGGAAAGTCACAACTCTACGGCTATAACCTCCAATTCTTCAAAGACGAGTAATGGTCTTCAGGGCATGCAACCAGCTCCCGCAATCTCCCAGTGGATCCAGTCGAGGAACCATGCCGCACATGCCTCTGTTAGCAATAAATCGGAAAAGACAGCTGGTGGATCTCAATCGCGGGTGCAATCGAATGTTGCATCCATATCCTCGCCAGCGATGAAAGCAACTAGTAACGCAGCTATACCCACACCAGCAGAACGCGCAGAGCGGAGTCACCTGCGCCGGAATCGCAAGTGGATACTAAGCAGGGACGTTAATGAAGATGCCGTGGTGCTGGTGAGCAGCGGCGATGAGGAGACCACCGCCGCCGACGATGGCCAAACAGAGAGGACTCTCAACCGACGAGAATCAAACCCTTTTCACATTTTCGCCAATCGGTACCGGTGGCCTGGTAAATGCTCTTTAAAATTCTCCTTCTCGCTATCCTCATCCATCACTAGTTGGCTATTTAATGTGGGAAACTTAATGACCGGCAAAATTTTGCGCTGCTGATTGCTTTCATTCATTAGCTTCTGGGTGAGATTAGCGATATCCTTACGGTTCTTAGTTACTGTGAGCATGTCAAACCAATTGCTCAGCTCCCCAATGGGCAGTGTATAGTCGATGAAGGGTTTTGTAAAGAATTGCTCCACATACTGCAGCAGATAGAGGCCGCAATCTGTGAGATTCTGCTGCTGCGGCACCTCTACTTTATGAGCGGGCATATTATCCTTGTTGAAGATATGCGCCAGCGCATTCGGATACTTTGCCTTGTACAGGTGAGACAATCCCGCAATATGGCAATCGCTCGATGTCGTAAGGTGACCGCCAACGAATCGAAAATAAGACTCAATGCTGTTTGATTGGAATATCATCGCAGAGTGTCGTCTGTACATTATTATTGTGTACCGACGGGATTCCAAGGTTTGGATAACATATGATGGCCAGTATCCAATGGGACTGCTCGTTGAATGGTATTATGATGAAGTCCTTGTCGAATATATTCACGTTTCGTGTCCACTCCTCAACCCTTTCGTGACGCTTCTGGGCTGCCGTCAGCTTCATATTTGTGGGATTCGTTCGTGTGGTCAATCTCTTGTGGAAAAATGTGCTAAAGATGTGCGTCTTAAGCCAGCTGATGTTATTCTTTAGCCAGCGCAGATGAAAATCAATGAATATATCATTCAGGTACGATCCTTTACTGAGACATAGTGACATCGGCCAACAAGACGATAAAGAGGCTACCTACTAGAGGATGAGCATGATAGGCAGGATGAGCTGGATGTCAGGAGTTGAAGAATGGCCAAAAATAAAAAAAAATTCAAAATTTAGAAAGTCACCAAATGAATAGAAAATATTTTAGAAACAAAATTTGTAAATAAAATGCTACAATAAAATTTGTCACGCATAAGCAAAGCTTTATAGATTGCCAAAACTGTACATATGTATGTACATAAGTACATAAATGGCCCCGCGCCGTGTTCATCAGCCATTTGGGAAATTGCAGGGTATTACCAATCAGCATTATACTCGACTCTAAGCATACACACACACACGCAAACATACACACGCGAGCGCAAACACATGGATCTCTTTGCATTGGTGTTGGGGTTCCGCGATAAAAAAAATCGAGCCATAAAGTCGCGCCGGCGATTCTATAGACGCTCAGTTGCTTTGGAGCGATTCTTTGATGCAGACGAACGTCGGAGTTTGCGGATTGTAATAATAGAGCCAAGCGGAGAGTGCGAAAAAGATAGAGAGCGAGGGGGAAGGCACCAGCGAATATCGAGCATAAAGCAAAGCCCGCAACACGTGAAACAGACAGCCGCCAATCGATTTCAATTTCGATTCTTAAAGTGAAGCAACCAACAACGTGCGATTAACGAGATGTCCACCACCACGACCGCGTCCAGTAAGTTTATCCATTGCCAAGGTTTCCCCGAAACCATAAACTATAAACTTCATAAAGCCCACAAGTCCAAATAAACAATTGTTGTGCCTAGAACGTAAATATTACCAAAGCTACCTTAAAGCTTATCCGATCTTTTATCAATAAAAGACAAGCTTAATGTGGTGGAAAGCAAGACAGTTGTTTATGTTTTCCCGCCAGCCTTGGATTTATTTAAGCAGTTGTTATTCGGGTTACTTAAAAAAACAACGGAATATTTTCCTGGTTCTGATAATCAAGAATAAAGTACTATCATTTTTTAATGCTGTTTATTGAGCTGTCTGCTGCAAACAAGAAGGCCGGCTTTCCATTGTTTAAATCAAGATAATATTGGATTTTGTAAACAAGTTGTCTTTCCATTCCTTAAATCATATATCATATAGCATCGATTCTAAATACTAACTAAACACCAAACGTAACGAATGCAACTGCAACTTGGATTTCCACAGTTGAGGACTATAAGCTCGTCAAGGTCATCATCGAAGGCAAAACCAAGCCGGTGTACGATCTGCCAGAGCAGCTAGGACTTTGCCTGCTCCTTGGCAAGGATCGCATCACCGCCGGCGATGGTGTCAAAGAACACGATCTGGCCGGTTTGTGAACTCAAAGCCCTTGAAATCTATAATTCAAGTCAAGATTTTCGCCAGGGCAATGGTGCTGATGCTATACGTAAATTCGTTTCATTTCATGTCATGCCAAGGCAATAGCTCTTTTTATGGCTTTGATTGCCCACAAGTTACTGTAAGATATATATTATACTAGAAGTAATACAAATGTCACTTGATATTTAATTTATGCATCTATTAACTGTTGGGGTAAAGGGCGTCCCAAGTGCTGTATCCAAAAATCATCTGCGAGTTGCTATCGCCATCGGAGTTCTGCTGCTCATATCGATACATATATGTTTCCAAATGTTATGGATTTTGTGTTGTTGTTGTTGTTGTTTGTTGTTTGTTGTTTGGTTGTTGTTTTTAAAAATATTTATCAATAGTCCGATTTGAAATCTGAATGTAGGGAATTTTGTTTTTGGCCAAGAGCGTCTTTATAAAAAAAAAAACTGACAGACACACGTTTTCCTTTCCGCGGGCCAAAGGGCTCCATTTCGCAATTTGCATCGGTTGCCAAGTGCGGAAAAAAGCATCTAAATCACAACGTTGTAAGCTGTCAGAAAGTTTTCCAAGTCGAATTCCTTAAATGTGAAGGAACTAGAAACTGTCTTTTGTTTTACATTCACAAATTTACTATTACTACTAATATATATACTTTACTAAATAGTGTCTTATCTGTTCTGGCTGCAGTAATGTATTTTGCAAAATATATTTTTATTCGGGTTATTTCTTCTTATAAATATATTAAATATATATATTATTTAAAATACATTTAACATTTAAGTATGTTGAAAATGCATATGTAAATAATACAATTAGCCTGCTCTATTTTTAAATATCCAGATGAGTACATCATATTTGAATGAATTTTTCGCAGTAGTCATATAAACTTTTTTTTGCTCTAGCCAAATCGTTCGCATAGAAGATGACATATTTAACTTTTTTTTTTTTTTTTAATTTTTTTTTATTATTTATTGAATCTTCTCTTTGTGTTAAGAGACTAACAATAAGTGTTCAAATCTTAATCTAACTTAATTAACTTTCACTTAGTGATAGTTTTTTTTTTTCATTAATGCCCTAATAAGTTTATTGCTGGGCTGGGAGGTCGTTGCGGTGCAGCCGGCTTTGACTGCATACTCGGATTAGTTTTCTTGCGAGGGGATTTGTATGGGTGGTCAGCTTTTCGTTATACTTCGTTTTTTTCTCAGCTATTACTTCGATTACTAATTTGATTTTTAGGTCTCTGTGTATGTTTTCGTTCCGAAGGTACCACGGCGCTCCAGTGATAATTCTCAGAATTCTTGACTGTGCTCGCTGAATAATGTCTATGTTACTTCTGGATGCGTTGCCCCACAGCTCGGAGCCATAAGTCCAGATAGGTTTTAAGACGGAGTTGTATAGAAGAGCTTTGAACTCCAGACTAAGTGGAGAGCGAGCATTTATGAGCCAGTGGAGGTTCCTTGCTTTAAGTTTAAGATGTTTCGATTTGGCTTCTATATGTTTGCGCCAAGTGAGCCGCCTGTCCAGATGAACACCCAGATATGTTACCTCGTCGGCTTGTGGAATGCATATGTTATTCAAGACCAGTGGTGGGCATGTTTGTTTGTTTAAGGTAAAGGTAACCTGCTTGCATTTTTGAACATTTATTGAAATTCTCCAGTCGGCAAGCCATCGTTCTACAGATGTTAAGTGTCGGGATAGGAGTGCCGTGGCTTTTATTGGGCATTTGGAGCGACTGAGTATCGCGGTATCATCAGCGAACGTGGAGGTTGTTAGATTGTAGTCTATGGGGAAATCCGCCGTATACAGGGTGTATAAGATTGGACCCAGTACACTGCCTTGCGGCACTCCAGCTTCGATTGCGCAATCGCGTGAAGTGCTTGTATCGCATCTTATTGCAAACACTCTGTTATATAGGTATGACTTCAGTAGCTTATGTGTGTTTTGGGGCAACAGCTTGATTATTTTAAACAAAAGTCCATCGAGCCACACTCTGTCGAATGCCTGCGCGACGTCTAGAAAAATGGCTGTACAGTATTCTCGATGTTCAAAAGCAGTCCGAATTTCTGACGTGATTCGGTTGACCTGTTCGATGGTTCCATGTTTTTCTCTAAAGCCAAATTGATGTGTTGGAAGTGTGTTGTTTATTCTAAGATGAGGGCTAATCCGAAGGAGTAGCATTTTTTCAAACAGCTTTGAAAGACATGTTAGTAAGCTTATCGGTCTATATGATGATGGCTGCGTTTTATCTTTTCCTGGCTTTGGAATCATTACTATGGTCGACTTTTTCCATTTTTGAGGAAGTATCCAAGCTTGGCGATTGCGTTGAACAACAGGCAGATGTGAAGAATAGCACACTTTGGGAGTTCAATGAGCATTCTTGGAGTTATTAGGTCATAGCCAGGCGATTTTCTTGGGTTCAGTTGCTCTTTGATAACCTTTGCTAGTTCACATGGTCGGAATTCAAAGGGTTCTTGAGGATCTAGATTGGCTGCTATTAAAGGAGGGAGAATAAATGTGTTGGTAGAGGGATTTGGTCGGAATACATTTTGTAAATGGTCAGCGAAAGCACAGGCTCTTTCTTCATCACTTCGAAACCAGGTGCCAGAGGGACTTCGTAGTGGCATAATTGGCGCTATTGGAGTCTTTAGGTTTCTGTGAGCTCTCCAAAGAGGGTACTTAGTGCTGGTGGGAGAGAGTTGCTCGATATATGAACGTTGGCTGTTTTTTTCCTCTTGTTTGAGAGCATTGGTAAGCCTGCGTGTGGCTATCTTAAGCATGTGCTTTGTAATTGGTGATCTATTAGACTGCCAATCCCTTCGTAGGCGTCGTTTATCTAATACCAGCCGCTCGATTTCGCGATTAGTTTTGATGTAGTTTGGTTTTGCATACGTCACTGGCGGGGTTGAAGCCTTTGCAGCCGAAACTAAAATGTTTTCAAGAGTTTCCGTTGACTTGTCTATATCCTCCTTTGTAGATAATGCCGTCGTTAGTTCTATGTGTGAACAGACATACTTTTGATACCTTGGCCAGTTTGTTCTAAAATTTGTGAGTCTATACGGTGGGTCGACGATGTGGGGGCGAGTTAGCATATTTAGAAAAACAGGTGAGGGATCTGATGATAAATCTGCTAGTGCTTCGGCGGTGACCATGTTGCGGGGGACATGTTTAGTAATTGCAAAATCGATCAGGTCTAGGATTTTTCTTGGGTCTGCTGGCCAGTATGTAGGCTTACCCGGGGATACATAGTCTAGCTTGTTTTCTGGCTTCGTAAGCGCATTGTACAATTGCTTACCCTTTGGCGACACAAGTCGTGATCCCCAATGGGTGTGCTTGGCGTTATAGTCACCCGCTGCGATGAACCTGTCACCTAGTGTGTTAAAGAATTCCATGAATTGATCCTCAGAGATTGGAAAGCGCGGTGGGCAGTAGACTGCGGCTAGAGTCGTTGAACCATTGTTGAGTTGTAAGGCTATGGACGTAGATTGTAAGTAGTTTTTGTCAAAATTGTTTAAGTGGTGGTGTTTTATGCGATTTCTGATGAGTATTCCAGTGCCTCCATGAGCTTTACCATCTGGATGATTTGTACCATAGAACAAGTATCCTGGTATATGAAAATTGTTTTTATTTGTGAGGTGCGTTTCTGATAGTAGCATTACGTCGATGTTTTTTTCGTAAATGAACTGTGTGAGCTCTTGTGTATGCCGTGAAACGCCATTTGCGTTCCACAGAGATATCCGTAGGGAAGCCATTATGGGGATTTTGAAGATACAAGAAGTTGAATCAGGATATTTTGGTTTTTCATGAGCTCTTGCAAAGTATTTTGCATGAACGTCATAAAGTCTTTCATGCTTTGCTGTAGGGATAGCATCATAGCTTCGATGCCACTTTGTTGTGTTTGTTGGATGTTTGTCGGTGTATGTTCGGAATGAGCAGTTCTTGTCGGTGGGGCGGGCACTTCTAGTCCGGATTTTAGGGCGCTAGCGAAAGAAATTGTTGGAGTAGTGCTTGGGACAGTTAGGGGTGGTTGAAAAATCGGTTGCGGAGAGTAGAAATTGACTTTGTTGTATGTATGTGCTGTGGCAATACGTTTGTTTAGGCGGCTCTTCAATTCTTTGTACACCACACAGCCTCTGTAGTTTGCAGTATGTTTTTCCCCGCAGTTACTGCATTTCTTCGCAGACTTATCGTCCTTGTTTTTGGGGCAGTTTGCGGTAGTATGAGGTTCGCTACAGACAACACATACGGACTTAAGGGTGCAGTATGCCTTGGTGTGGCCGTATTCTTGGCAATTAGTACATTGAACTGGATTGGTACGTTTGTGCGGCTCCTCCACGGTGATCCTCCGATGTAGCAAGTACTGTAAATTGTATATTGGGTGCACTTCGTTTTTCTTTAGTGCCTGGAGCTCTGGTTCGAGTTCTATTTTGAATAGTGGCTGCGGAACTTTGTCTTTGTTTAAAATATTAATAGCTGTCTTTGCAGAAAAGTTTTTGGCCTTCAGAGCCTCAATTATCTCAGCTGGTGTCACTGTTGCTTCAATGCCCTTAAGTACTACCTGTAGCCCTTTGCAACTTTTTAATTGGTATGTGTAGTAGTTTTTACCAGCATCATTTAGGTATTTAGTCACTATACGGTGGTCTGCTTCTGTTTGGATCTGTAGTTTTATTTCATGAATATTTCCTTTTTTAAGTGGGATAATGTGGAATTTGCTGTCACCAATCAAAGCAACGAGTTTATTTACAAGTGCATTTGTACTTTGTTCTCGTATGAAAATTGGTGGAGGCCTGGTCTTTTTTGGTTCCCCTAAAGTTTTTTCGTTGGGTTGTTCGGTCGCAGAATCAGCCAAGATAGCATATCGGTTTGAATTATTTACTGCAGAGTTTTCATTGCCGTTGTTGGTTCGATTGATTTTGGGTTGATTACCTGCCTTATTGTATTGAGGGCTGAGCTTTCTCTTGATTTGGATGTAGCGATCCATGCCAGTCTGCACAGTCGAAATCGACTTCTGCTTTTGTTTTGATTCTTCTTTACGTGCATTATTGTTGTTGCAAACGGTCAGTGCTGCTGAATTATTTACAGCTGGCACAGCGATAATTAGTTGGGCCGCTGACGAAGTTGATGTTGTGGTAGCAGTGGCAGTTGCCAGTGAGGTCACTGCACTCGTTATTGCAGTGTTACAGTTACCCGGGACGGTCGTGTGGCGCTGCGAGAGGAGCGGGGTAGGAGAGGCGGTCTCTTCGCTCCACGACTTGTGAGCCGAAGCAGGCAGAGAGGGAGAGCAAGAACGCGGTCTGACGTTCTCTGAGGGCAAAAGTTTCGAGTTAGTTGAAGGTGAGGGTGCTCGATCACCGATTTGCGGTGAGACGAAAGAAAAGTATGCATTGTTGCGTTGTAAAGAGAGCCGGCGCTCGTCTTGTTCACATTGTCGCTGAGAACGTATGTCGTTTTGATTCATTGTTCTAAGTCCACATATAACAATTACCAGAACAATATGGAATAATTATTTATTTTAGTAAATAATTACTATAGTCAATAATTGTTAGTTGTGCAAACTGCACTTTACACTTTGTGTTTAACTTTCACTATACTGTTGTAGTTTTTAGAACTTGCTATTCGTAGCTTGAAAGAAACACGTCCGCGAATCTCGAATGCGAATCCACGAATCCACATATTTAACTAACAGCTTTATTTATTTTCTAATACGCGTGAATAAAAGAGAAGAAAACAAATCAAAATAACTGCATACGAAATAGATCGAAATAAAAACGTAGTCGCTTTTATTCAAAACCCACAATCATTACAATCAGAAAACTTCGACGTTCGTCTGCATCAAAGAATCGCTCCAAAGCAACTGAGCGTCTATACTACGTTAAGGCTCGATTTTTTTTTTATTTTCTATTCATTTGGTGACTTTCTAAATTTTGAATTTTTCTTGATTTTTGGCCATTTTCCAACTCCTGACATCCAGCTCATCCTGCCTTTCATGCTCATCCTCTAGTAGGTAGCCTCTTTATCGTCTTGTTGGCCGATGTCACCATGTCTCAGTAAAGGATCGTATCTGAATGATATATTCATTGATTTTCATCTGCGATGGCTAAAGAATAACATCAGCTGGCTAAAGACGCACATCTTTAGCACATTTTTCCACAAGAAAATTACTGCTCACAGTAACTAAGAAGCGTGAGGATATCGCTAATCTCATCCAGAAGCTAATGAATGAAAGCAATCAGCAGCGCAAAATTTTGCCGGTCATTAAGTTTCCCACATTAAATGGCCAACTAGTGATGGATGAGGATAGCGAGGAGGAGAATTGTAAAGAAGAGTATATACCAGGCCACCCGTACCGGTTGGCGAATATGTGAAAAGGGTTTCTCGTCGGGTGAGAGTCTTCTCTGTGTTTGGCCATCGTCGGCGGCGGTGGTCTCCTCATAGCCGCTGCTCACCAGCACCACGGCATCTTCATTAACGTCCCTGCTTAGTATCCACTTGCGATTCCGGCGCAGGTGACTCCGCTCTGCGCGTTCTGCTGGTGTGGGTATAGCTGCGTTACTAGTTGCTTTCATCGCTGGGGAGGGTATGGATGCAACATTCAATTGCACCCGCGATTGAGATCCACCAGCTGTCTCTTCCGATTTATTGCTAACAGAGGCATGTGCGGCATGGTTCCTCGACTGGATCCACTGGGAGATTGCGGGAGCATCTCCAGCTGGTTGCATGCCCTGAAGACCATTACTCGTCATTAAAGAATTGGAGGTTATAGCCTAGAGTTGTGACTTCCCTGTTTATTGCCAAATGAACCTTGGTTGTCTTGAGAACCAGCAGCTTGATAGCCATTGTTATCCTTTGCAAAATGGCACTTCTTCTGTTTCTTGTTCTTGGTATTAGTATTGGCGTCTGGATCCGCCGACGATATCACTTGGCCAGCATTGGTGTCTTCATCCACCGACGATATCACTTGGCCAGCATTGGTGTCTCCCGGAGAGCAAGGACTTTTCTTGTGCTTCTTGCCTTTGGTTGCACTTGCAGCTGGCTGGCACCCATTGTTGGCCACCAAAGTCTCTGATGGTTTGACAACCGTTGGAGAGAGCTCTTCACGTACCGCTTGGTCATTCAAAACAGCTTCTTTGCGATCCATTTTGGAGCCGGATTCAACAACCAACATATGTACGTTATGGGCTAATCCGACTGAGATGAAGTTTCTCGTTTCGATTGAAAATTCTCGGGATGCTTGATGTGCAAAGTTAACTGGATGGTTGAAGAGTCACCATACACGGTGGCGTTGATCACTATATTCCTTTCATTTTGCAACCTGTGTGATTCATGCGCTATTTAATATCTCTCTATTTTTATCATTGGGGTAAACGGCGTTCCAAGTGCTGTATCCAAAAATCATCTGTGCGAGTTTCTATCGCCATCGGAGTTCTGCTGCTCATATCGATACATATATGTTTCCAATTGATATGGATTTGGTGGGGTGTTTTTAAAATTATGTATCGATAGTCCACTTTTAAAATTGCATGTTGCGAATATTAAATTAAATAATATTTGAACTGACCCCACATATAGGCATTTAAGCGAGTCTAAGCTAAGCTAAGTTCTTTGCTTTTCATTTACAAAGTTAGTATTCTTACATGTGGTATTTACGAAGTTAAAAGTTCAGCCGTTTGTTGCAAGTTCTTTGTATGGGAATTTCAAAAACAAAAATGTATTCTCGTATTAATTTCAACAGACATTAATCAAATTATAGTTGTGCGTCCCTCATCGGGTCCACCTGTCCGATTTTTAGTCGTCAGCATTGAGCTCCTCTTTAAACAAAAACATTGAAAAGCCCTATTTGCTACTCCGGTCGTGCAGTAAATTCTCAGTATCAAATTAGGTAACTATTTACAAAAGGATTTCCTATTATTTTTTTAAGCGAGTGCGCCAATAAGATCGGGCGGTGGGTCACACTGGACAAAGCAGGCTGGCCACACTAATATAGGCAAATGCCACACAGACGGCGGGCACACTAAGCCCAGCCAGTAGCTATATAAGGCGGGCGTCTGTCAGCTATTTGTCACTCCGTATCCGACACCGATCGGAGGAAGTATGCCTGCCGGCCGGGAAGGCGGTCACGGTAGTGGTAGCTTCGGGGAAGGCGCGTTACGCACTTCCTGGTCAGTTGACGGTGTCCAGGACGACATCGTCGACTTCCATGACATCTATTAAAAAATTCGTGAAATCATGTCTCTGGCCCAGATACAGCAGCAACAACTAGTCTGGTATGTCAAGGCAAATTTCCTGTTTCGAAACACGAAGTTAACGATCACAAAGGCATCACGCGCCACGATCTTTATGTCTTTTAATTTAAGGATGCAAGTTTTGACCGGCTTCCCAACTATCAGCTTTTTTTTTTATTTCACGAAACTGGTACGGGATTAAAATCCCCAAATACATTACCATTTTCAAAGCGCGATTTATACAATTTTTAACAGAAGCTAATAAATTAGTTTATACCGTATTTGGTATCCCAACGTTTGAAATCAAATACTGATAATGCTTTAATACATAATGCTAATACAACTACAGAGCAAACAGAAGTCCTGCCCTAGCTCTCGTATAAGTAGAACACTTTTTGTTTTTTGGTTCGACTATATAGTGACATATCCATAAGTCCCTAAGACTTAAGCATATGCCTACATACTAATACACTTACAACATATACACCCCAATACAACATACACTACTCCGGATGTACCCAACAGATACCAGATAAGAATAAGATTGTTATATGATCCTCGAGAATGGAAAAAACCCCAATTCTAGATAAGTCACCCACTGGTAGACTAAACATCCGTCCCCTAATTTAAACAATTCCTTGCTTAAGCCTCACCCCATCGTCACATTCCCACGTTCAAAGCTCGGAGCCGCAATCCCGAAAAACAAAAGTATCGATTTCAATAAACAAATTATAAGAATCTAAGAGCACTTGTATCCAAGAGCAAATGCACTTGAATCCAAGAGAAACGCAAAGCTTTTTCTCTTTACGATCAGAATCCTAAAGTCTAAAGTCCATATTAGAAAAGCTCGATACCGAGGCTTGAACGTCAATCAAATCAGAATAATTATCAGAGTTCAGTTTGAGACCTAATTGTAAAAGGTCGGTGTTCTTCTCAAATAAAAAGATTGTAATCATTTAGTGAAATAAAAATTATATTTTTTTCACTTATAAATATTGCAAGTATTTAATTGGCGCAGCCGGTAGGATCCAATAAAATAAAAGAGTCCTTTTAGTACGGTACTGATCAACTGAAGGATATGCTATACGACTAGCTATCCAAGATCAGCGAATTAAAATAGTGATTCAAAAATATTTTAGAGATCCGCAAAAGAATCTACGTGAAAGTAGTATTCAAAATAAAAACCCGTGCGGTCGGAAACAAAAATTAATTTAAATTTTTTAATTCCGAAACTTAAAACCAAGTTTAAAGAAAACTTAAAATCAAGAAACTTAAAACCAAGTTTAAAGAAAACTTAAAATCAAGAAACTTAAAACCAAGTTTAAAGAAAACTTAAAATCAAGAAAACTTAAAACCAAAATAAGCTCCAGAAAACTAAAAGACATCATGGCAGTCCCACAACTCTCAGAAACACACCTAAACCAACTGCTAAACCAAATCAAAGAATTAAACTACTACGATGGCGCACCTGGCAAATTATCTGGATTCGTCAACCAAGTGGAACAACTGCTCAGTTTATACCCAACACAGGAAGCAAGACAGGCACACGTCATATATGGAGCAGTGAAGCGGTTATTAGTGGATTCAGCCTTAGAAGTCGTAACCCAGGAAAGAGCTAACACATGGCTGGACATGAAGAAAGCACTGGCAATGGCATTCAAAGACCATAGACCTTATGTAACTCTCATCAGACAATTAGAAGACATATCATACCCAGGAAGTATCTGTAAGTTTATAGAAAAATTAGAAACACAATACTGGATTATGTTCGATAAGTTAGAATTAGAAAGTGACCATGTTGATAAATCGAATTATACCGAAATGTTAAACAAAACTGTTAAATCAGTAATAGATCGAAAACTGCCGGATAGAATTTATATGTCTTTGGCACGTAAAGATATTGATACAATTTATAAATTAAAACAAGCATCAATGGAATTAGGCCTTTATGATGCTATTCCAGAAAATCACCGTTCCAATAGAACAGAAATGAATAAACGTAGGAACAGGGGAAACTATAATCAAAATAATAATCAAAAATATTACAATAATAGAAATCACAACTACAGTAATTATTATCCTAGCACGAATCAGAATCATAATACACAACCACCTCAGAATTCGACTCAACCTATGACAAATCAAAACCAATATTCACCGCGTTTCATACCGAATAATCAAAGAGGGAATTATTATGCATTTAGACGAGACTTAACACAAGCTCAGCAGAACAACCCACTTAATAACACCCTTAACTTCCAACCTTCGACATCGAATAATATTAACAGACAAGGGCCAGTAAAAAGACAACGCGAGAGTCAGAGTGACCAAAGCAGGATGGATGTAAATTTTCATCAAGCTGCCTCGGACACTCAAATGATAGAGAAGGACATACAAGTCCCTATGTAAAAATAATTCATCATAATAAAAATTATAAGGGAATGATCGATTCAGGATCATCAATTAACATCATAAGAGAAAATTTTGAAAACTTAGAAGAAAAGGAGGAAAACCTAATAGTATACACTATTAAAGGACCAATAACACTAAAGAAAAGTATAATAATAAAACCTACTTCAGTATGTCCGTCTGCTCAAAAATTCTACATTCACAAATTTTCTGATAACTATGATTTCTTGTTAGGTCGAAAGTATTTAGAAGATACAAAAGCTAAAATAGATTATGCTAACGAAACAGTAACACTAGGCTCAAAAGTATTTAAGTTTCTCTATGAAGAAAAGAAGGGTGAGACCGCATCCAAATGCCTTGACCCACAAGAAAAGAATGATTCCGCTCTAGTGGACAGAACCAAACCAAAAATGCAAAAGGTTAAGACCGCACCTAAGTGCCTTAAACCAAAGCATCAACAGCAGAAGAAAGAGACCGCATTACCCAAATGCCTCATTTCAAATGTTGTTAAAGACACAGTGGACAATGATGTAACACATCTCGATCCCAAGTCCGTTGACAACGATATAGTCAACTTCGCGATTAACAATGAGTTACGCGAATGTAACGAGTATAGACTCGAACACTTAAATGCAGAGGAAGTTGAATGTTTAAAGAAGGTCCTATACGAATATAGAGACATTCAGTACAAAGAGGGCGAAAATTTGACCTTCACCAGTACTATTAAACATGTCATCCAGACTCAACACGAAGACCCAGTATACCGTAAACCCTACAAGTACCCTCAAAGCGTTGACCAAGAAGTTAACAAACAAATTAAAGAAATGATAGAACAAGGGATTGTTCGCAAATCGAAGTCCCCTTATTGTTCTCCTATTTGGGTGGTCCCCAAGAAGGCAGATGCCTCTGGGAAACAAAAATTCAGGTTGGTAGTCGATTAAAGGAATCTAAATGAGATAACTGTTAACGACAAATTTCCCATTCCCCGAATGGATGAGATATTGGACAAACTAGGTAGATGCCAATACTTTACAACTATAGATCTAGCCAAGGGTTTTCACCAAATCCAAATGGATGAAAATTCTATTGCAAAAACAGCTTTTTCAACTAAGCATGGGCATTATGAATATACTCGTATGCCTTTTGGTTTAAAAAACGCTCCAGCTACTTTTCAGAGATGCATGAATAATCTTCTGGAAGATTTAATCTACAAAGACTGTTTAGTCTATTTAGACGATATTATTGTTTATTCCACTTCATTGGAAGAACACATTTTATCCTTAAAGAAAGTCTTTGAAAAACTGAGAGACGCTAATTTAAAGTTGCAACTAGATAAATGTGAATTCATGAAAAAAGAAACTGAATTCCTAGGACACATCGTCACAACAAATGGGATCAAACCAAATCCAAATAAAACTAAAGCAATTACAAATTTTCCATTACCCAAGACACCTAAGCAAATAAAATCATTTTTGGGATTATGTGGATTCTATCGCAAGTTTATTCCTAACTTTGTCAAAATAGTTAAACCCATGACCCTCAAATTAAAGAAAGGTGCTATAATAGACAACAAATGTAAAGAATACATCGAATCATTTGAAAAATTAAAAGTTTTGATAACTTCAGACCCGATATTAATCTATCCTGATTTTTCAAAACCTTTTTCTTTGACAACTGATGCTAGCAACGTAGCTATTGGTGCAGTGTTATCCCAAAATCACAAGCCAGTTTGTTATGCCAGTAGAACGCTAAACGAACATGAAATCAACTATGCTACAATTGAAAAGGAATTGTTAGCTATAGTTTGGGCTACAAAATATTTCAGGTCATACTTATTCGGCAGACCTTTTGAAATATTAAGTGATCACAAGCCACTGGTATGGCTCAACAACATTAAAGAACCAAACATGAAATTGCAAAGATGGAAAATAAAACTTAATGAATTCGATTATAAAATCAAATATCTTCCAGGCAAAGAAAACCATGTCGCGGATGCTCTTTCCCGCACGAAAATAGAAGAAGTTATGGTTGGCGAGGTCGCAAACAGCGCAGACGCAACTATACACAGTGCCATTGAAGATAATCTAAATTACATATCCATAACAGAAAGACCAATAAATTACTTCTCTCGACAAATAGAGATAGAAAAAGGCGATAACGATACAACAAGTGTACATCATTTCTTTCAAAAATTAAAGATTAAAATAGTCTATAAAGAAATGACATCTGAACTCGCCAAAAATCTCATTAAGGAATATGTGTGTACCAAAAAGAGTGCAATTTATTTCCCTAATGACGAAGATTTTCTGATCTTCCAGAGAGCGTTTACTGAAATTATAAGCCCTAACAATTTCACAAAACTCTTGAGATGTACCACAAAGTTAATTGATATACTAACGTATGCAGAATTCAAAGATTTAATCTTAAAGAAACATAAGGAACTTTTACATCCGGGTATAGAAAAAACAATCAATTTATTTAAAGAAGAATATTACTATCCTGATAGTCAAAAACTTATTCAAAACATTATCAATGAATGTGAAATTTGTAATCTAGCAAAAACAGAACATCGAAACACGAAATTGACATATGAGACTACACCAGAAATATTTAACACAAGAGAAAAATACGTGATAGATTTTTATCTCACAGGAAACCAGATCTTCTTATCTTGCATTGATATCTATTCGAAATTTGCATCACTAGTTGAAGTAAAAAGTAGAGATTGGCTAGAAGCAAAAAGAGCCATTACTAAAATATTCAATGATATGGAAAAACCGCAAGAAATTAAAGCAGACAAAGACTCAGCTTTTATGTGTATAGCCTTACAAAATTGGTTAAGATCTGAAGGTGTACAAATTTCTATAACGACTAGCAAAAATGGTATATCTGATATAGAAAGATTCCACAAGACCGTAAACGAAAAGCTAAGAATCATTGGTAGCGAACAAAATATTGAAGATAGGTGCACAAAATTCGAAACAATTCTATACATATACAATCACAAAACTAAACATAATAGTACTAAAAGATTTCCAGCAGACATTTTCCTATATGCAGGCAGTCCAGATTTTAATGTACAACAAAACAAAATCGATAGGATAGAATACCTCAATAAGAATAGACACGATTTTGAAGTTGATATAAAATATAGACAAGCCCCACTTGTAAAAAGTAAAATAACCAATCCATTTAAAAAGACAGGAAGAATTGAACAAGTAGATGATAAACATTTCGAAGAAACAAATCGTGGCAGGAAGATCGTCCACTATAAGTCAAAATTTAAGAAACAGAAAAAGTTTAATAAGAGCAAATATGATAATTCCAGACCAACCAAAGAAGCACAAAGTACACAACATACTTCTAATAATACTTAGTTGCATACTATCACTTATCATCACGGTCAAGTGCAACAATATAGAAGTAAATCCAATAAACGCGAAAAATGGATACCTTATATTCCAAACAGGAACAATGGAAATTCCAACCAGCTATGAATACCATTATTTAAGCATAAACATAACAAAGACAATGCTCATGTTCGAAGATATAGTAAGTGAAGCAAACAACTATCCTAATGTACCACAAATACAATATTTAGTCGACAAATTAAAACGAGAAATAAATGGGTTAAGAATTATTAGTCGAAGTAAAAGAGGTCTTTTAAACGTAGTAGGAAAAGCATACAAATACTTATTCGGCACTTTAGATGAGGATGACAGAGAAGAGTTAGAAGAAAAAATAAACAACATGTCAGAAGACTCTGTAAAAACCCATGACCTAAACACGATTCTAGATGTAATCAATAGTGGTATAGATATAATTAATAAGCTCAAAGTAGATAAAGAACAACACCAACAAATTGCGGTACTAATATTTAACCTAGAGCAATTTACAGAATATATAGAAGACATAGAATTGGGTATGCAATTAACCAGACTAGGAATTTTCAATCCAAAATTACTAAAGCATGACTATTTAAAACATGTAAATTCAGAAAAATGCTAAAGATAAAAACGTCAACCTGGCTTAAAACAGACACGAACGAAATTTTGATTATTTCCCATATTCCTAGCGAAGTTACTAAAGTTCCAATATTCCAAATTGTTCCGTACCCAGATGAACATAATTATATTCTAACCGAGCAAATATTCGATAAATTCTACATATTTGATAACCAAGTATTCCATAAAGATACCAATAGGGTAATATTCGACAAATGTATTATTGGAATCATCAAACAAGAGCAAACTCAATGCAAATATATTAAAACACATAAAAATTACAAAATAAATTATATAGAACCAAATATACTATTAACATGGAATATTCCTGAAACAGCTGTTAAGACTGTACAAACAATAAAATATTAGTATCAGGAAACAACATCATTAAAATTAAAAATTGTACCATACAAATAGATGAATTCTTAATCTCTAATAATCTAGCAGACTTTACACAAACAATTTATATCACCAACAATGTAACACGTCTAGAACCAATAAATCACTTACAAACGAGAGAAATGATAGAAACCCATGTAAAACACTATAACTTTTTTCAAATTATATGCATTACAACGTTCGTCATAATGATAATTAGTTTGACTCTGTATGTAGCATATAAGTTTAAAAATATACCTAAGAAAATTATTGTCAAATATCGTAAGCAAAAAGAACACACGCACCTTGAAAATAATGTCAATGAAAATATTCAACAAGGAAATAATATTACCTTATACCCAAATTTAACGACCTGAGGACAGGCCAAATTCAAAGGTTGGGGGAGTGACATATCCATAAGTCCCTAAGACTTAAGCATATGCCTACATACTAATACACTTACAACATATACACCCCAATACAACATACACTACTCCGGATGTACCCAACAGATACCAGATAAGAATAAGATTGTTATATGATCCTCGAGAATGGAAAAAACCCCAATTCTAGATAAGTCACCCACTGGTAGACTAAACATCCGTCCCCTAATTTAAACAATTCCTTGCTTAAGCCTCACCCCATCGTCACATTCCCACGTTCAAAGCTCGGAGCCGCAATCCCGAAAAACAAAAGTATCGATTTCAATAAACAAATTATAAGAATCTAAGAGCACTTGTATCCAAGAGCAAATGCACTTGAATCCAAGAGAAACGCAAAGCTTTTTCTCTTTACGATCAGAATCCTAAAGTCTAAAGTCCATATTAGAAAAGCTCGATACCGAGGCTTGAACGTCAATCAAATCAGAATAATTATCAGAGTTCAGTTTGAGACCTAATTGTAAAAGGTCGGTGTTCTTCTCAAATAAAAAGATTGTAATCATTTAGTGAAATAAAAATTATATTTTTTCACTTATAAATATTGCAAGTATTTAATTATATATATATCCGCACTATTTATTACAAAATAACTATCTTACATACCGAATATAATAAAAAAAATTGGGATGGCCAACCCTTATTTTTTAATAACTTTTTGGTGTCGCAAGGTCCAAAGTGAGTAGAAAAGAAATGGCACATTATTATTATTATCTATTATTATTTTCAAATATTCAATACTTCTCGTCGGCTTATTTTGGTAAAAAGTGTCGATATATAAATTTCTAACGATTTGTCAAAAAACTTTTTGCCACGCCCATTTTAACGCTCTAAAGTCGGCAAACTAATCACACCCACACTTTGGACAAATTTTTAATTTTTTCCATGTTATTTCTTAATATCTATCGATATCAGAGAAAAGTGATAAAATTTCGCGTTCATTTTCACATTTGCTGAGTAACGGGTCGGAAAACTCGAACAAACAAACAACAAATTATAAGGATGATAAGGATGATGATACCGACTAAAGGCAATCTATTCGTGCTCCTCCTCCTCCAACAGATCGCTTCGCAATTCACTGTGTTTGTTCCAGATTCGTATGCCATTCTTTTCGATCTGACTGAATCTCGTCTTCAGCATTCTCCACGCTTTTGCCGCCTTTGATATCAACCCTTGTGGGTTTACGTCACAATGCTTTATCCGGTAGGACCTCACGAAATTAAAGTAGCAATTACTCGTGATTGGTCCAAGTTTGGTGCACTTCACCTTTTAGCTTTCTCGGCTTTTTGCTTGGCACATACTTTGGGCTTAGCACAAGCTCGGCGCAGGGATCTTGTCATCGGACTGAAATATAGAATATTTTTGACAATTCTGAAAAGAAAAGGAAAGGGGAGTTTAATACGATATTTATTTGATGTGCACGATGTAAGCATACTGTGATGGAGTATGTTTTTCCGCATGTGAATGTTGGCCCTAAATACGCAGAGTTGCGTACTAGAGAATAAGTTTGGAATCCGAGTCTAAAACCAGAAGTAAAGCCCAAGACCTGCTATGCAACCAGGATGGAACTGCAATAAAGCCCATCATTAATATCAGGTGCAAACATCCCGACAACAGACGTTTAGTCATCATCTGTGGGAGCCTAAGTGGTGCTTTTTAGCTAAGACCAATGAGTATTCAGAAGTGGTTATTAACTTTTCTCGGAAATCTACAGTGGTTTTTGAAAGTTAGTACACGGCAGCAAATGGGCAGTGGTAAATAATTAATAGAAGGCCTCTACAAGAATAAAAAAGCTAAGCCCATATTAGGTATAATTCAAGATTACTCAAGTTTCCTGAAATCCGAGTTAATATGGCACCCAGCTGATATTTTGGGCTTAACAAACATTAATTTAAAATACTATATTAATTTGAAATCTTAATGGACGTGATGAACCAGAAGGTCCTCTTCAGAATAACTCGATATTTCATTCGGCCAAACCGCGTGCACTATCATTTATTTAAGTGCCCGCGTTTGCTGCAATTGTTGTTGCATTATGTGAATGTCGTCATTACAAGGTGTGGAGTGTGGGGCGTGGCAAGGTGGTTGGCTGTCAATGGACTGCCCCCGGCATTAGCTTAAAGCCAGATAGGAGGGCCACGTCCATTCGATAAACTGTGGACGCCGATTTTCCGCTTAGACTCACAATGAATTTAACAGAACTGAATTTCAAAAAAAGCTTCTTAACCAGAGAATCATAAACGTAAGGTGATGGAAAAGTTTAAACTGATTGGCAGGACAAGGCACCCCAATGGAAAATAATTATGCGGTTGGTCTAAAATAATTGAAATTTTGGTGTACACAATTGCACTTTTTAACGTTAGTTTGTAAAAATAAATCGTAATCCGTTTTATTTCACTTACCCTCTGAATTTAGTTTTTATAAAAACTGAACTGAAGAAGAATTTTATTTGTAATATTTTTATGCGTAGCTTAAGAGATAATATTATGGATATTGTTACAAACTTTTCAAAGAGTTATACTACACTCTACAACATACTTTCACTCTACGAGTATGGTGTATAACTACTTGTTTTAACCTTCTAACTTGCGTGGCCTGACAAAGGCTGTACAAACGATTCTTTTATTTATATTACTATTATATTTAAAATATTTATAATTGACACAATTTGTAAAGATCGCTAAATAATTTATATTAAACAATTAAACAAACAAATATTATTAAATAAGACCCACACGCAAATAATAATACAAATAAACATAAAAAACACAAACTTTGACTTACCTCCGCGCTGTCCGAACTCATTTTACTCAATGACAACATGAAGAATTCAGAGTACTCTGAATTACCATTGAAAATTCATTCGCTTCATTCATTCTTTGAACACATTCAGTTAGTTTATTTCGATCGGACGCCTGTAAGTCCGAATACATACGAAGTGAACGCAAAGAGAACGCGACCAACTGAATGGCATGTATTCTGAATACGCAGTAAAACGAATCGATACTGGAGAATGGTGTTATGCATCCCTCTAGTACGTGTGGCCGTCGTTTTTCAATTTGTTGCTGCCGGGGAAGGCACATTAGGCGCTACCAGCTCCTGCACACCGTTATCCAGGAGGAATTCCCTCACCTCTGTGACAAAATTACAGCAACATGTCATCAGGCCAAGGTACTGGAGCAGATCTTCGTCCGGTATGACATAAACCAGTTCTTTATTAAGCAAAACGAAGTTCAATATCCCAAATTCGGCGTGAACCACGTTCTTTATGTCGTTCAAAGTAAGGGGGCGGGGTTCACCCGGCTCCCCTACTATTATCAGTTTTCTTGAATCACCAAATTGAAATTTGATTACGGTTCTTGACAAAAATATTATTTTGACTGATTTATTTATTTATTTCTTAAAGCACGTTTTTAATTTACCAAACTTTAAAAGAAAATATCGAAAAAAATACGTGTAAGTGTAAACGTTAATATTTGGTGAGGATTTCAGAGAAAACCAAGGAGAAGTAATTAGGGCATTCAAAAGTGATTAAAAGTTCTTTTCATAATTTCTTCCATCTGTGTCTACACCCCAGTTTCACAAATAGGACAACCTCGGCATTAATTCGAGATTTTCTTTTACGGTAACTGGCGGTAACTGTCGATGCGCAATTTACGGGAAATTAGCAAAGAATTGATCAAATGTGTTCAAATACAATACAAAATAATGTGTTTCTTATGAACGTTCCACATTGTTTATATAGTGTTTTTGCTTTTTCATTGTCGCCTGAATTGGATATCGCTAATCTCATCCAGATGCTGCTGCGGCACCTCTACTCCATGAGCGGGCATATTATCCTTGTTGAAGATATGCGCCAGCGCATTCGGATACTTTGCCTTGTATCACAGGTGAGATAATCCCGCAATATGGCAATCGCTCGATGTCGTGAGGTGACCGCCAGCAAATCGTAAATAAGAATCAATGGCTGTTTGATTGGAATATCATCGCAGAGTGTCGTCTGTACATTATTATTGTATACCGACGGGATTCTAAGCTTTGGATAACATATGATGGCCAGTATCCAATGGGATTGCTCGTTGAATGGTATTATGATGAAGTCCTTGTCGAATATATTCACGTTTCGTGTCCACTCCCCAACCCTTTCGTGACGCTTCTGGGCTGCCGTCAGCTTCATATTTGTGGGATTCGTTCGTGTGGTCAATCTCTTGTGGAAAAATGTGCTAAAGATGTGCGTCTTTAGCCAGCTGATGTTATTCTTTAGCCATCGCAGATGAAAATCAATGAATATATCATTCAGATACGATCCTTTACTGAGACATGGTGACATCGGCCAACAAGACGATAAAGAGGCTACCTACTAGAGGATGAGCATGATAGGCAGGATGAGCTGGATGTCAGGAGTTGAAGAATGGCCAAAAATCAAGAAAAATTCAAAATTTTGAAAGTCACCAAATGAATAGAAAATATTTTAGAAACAAAATTTGTAAATTAAATGCGACAATAAAATTTGTCACGCATAAGCAAAGCTTTATAGATTTCCAAAAATGTACATATGTATGTACATAAGTACCTAAGTTGCCCTCGCAGTGTTCATCAGCCATTTGGGAAATTGCAGGGTATTACCAATCAGCATTATACTCGATTTTAAGCCCACACACACACACGCAAACACATGTATCTCTTTGCATTGGTGTTGGGGTTCCGCGATAAGAAAATCGAGCCTTAAAGTCGCGCCGGCGATTCTATAGACGCTCAGTTGCTTTGGAGCGATTCTTTGATGCAGACGAATGTCGAAGTTTGCTGATTGTAATGATTGTGGGTTTTGAATAAAAGCGACTACGTTTTTATTTCGATCTATTTCGTATGCAGTTATTTTGATTCGTTTTCTTCTCTTTTATTCACGCGTATTAAAAAAAAATAAATAAAGCTGTTAGTTAAATATGACATCTTCTATGCGAACGATTTGGCTAGAGCAAAAAAAAGTTTATATGACTACTACGAAAAATTCATTCAAATATGATGTACTCATCTGGATATTTAAAAATAGAGCAGGCTAATTGTATTATTTACATATGCATTTTCAGCATGCTTAAATGTTAAATGTATTTTAAATATTATATATGTCAAAGAGTCATCAGGTCATCAGTTGCATAACGTTTTCTGACGTTAACTGACCCAATCTCTCTTCACAAAATCCGAATTACGCGTAGTTCTTAACTCTACACGCATTGCCAACACATTTTGGAGACCCACTCCAGTCCACGCACATCAATACTAACGCACACCGTATTTTTCTGTACGCTTCCGTTATTCCTGCAGATATCTACTTCCCCCCGCTCCTACTCGCGACCAGACTACGTTCGGCAGAAACTCTAAAGGTTCTCTGCCGCGCATCAAAAGAATAGAAAAGGCGCCTGCATGGCGCGTGCCAAGCAGAAACGCGCAATTACTAGAAATGTCGTTACATTTAAATGATCTGCGACACGGCCATCCTGACCTATCACACGTCCTCGTGTGCTAGTAATCCCTTAATATCGATCATAGTTATTAATTCGTTAAATTATTCTTCATTCTTCATGACTTCAAAGCAAACCAATACAAATATTCAAAACATATTACCTATTACATTCAAGCTATGAAATCCGGATTACCAACAACTCTCAAGCAATCAATCATAATTTAATATTCTTCACACATAAATCGTTAAAGGTCTGGATTTCCAATAAAATTTTTCCATTAGCGCACAGTTTTTCAAACCGGCCAGTCTTTTGTTAGCCTAGCTCACAGCTTACAACTCGACGATCCGGCCAACATACGGGCCAGTTAACTCACACCACCAACCGTTACCAGATTTAAACTTAACTGCAACAAAACGGAGAACCAGACTCGGCCATCCTGATTCTAACACGAGGTCGTGTTCCATTCAATTGTCTTTTTATAATTTTACTATTAGTTATTCATTTTCCTTTTACAAACAAAAGATTCAATATTTCCATTTCAACTCGTATAAACTTATCAAGTTAATTTTAGAAAACAGTATCAAGCCTTCTTAACCAATATCTTTACATAATTCTTACTATAATGTAATTTTTAACAAAATCAATTATTCTTCTTCATTCATCATTACAAATTCGATGCTCCACACGCCATGATGAAAACAAACATCAGTTTGTTTTGCACTTGTGCTTGCATTATTTGTCTGGTCTTGTTACTCTGCCATTTTCTTTGGCCAGCAGTAAATCATTCATAACCTTTATTGGTGTGCTTCACTTTCTTCAATGGCTTCAACATTTTCGTTTTCGCTCTCTTCACACACATTCATCTCCTCGGGCACTTGCCCTTCTGGCATTTTTCTCAAATCTTCCTGTGCATATTTATAAAATCTTTTATTGGTTAAGGACTTTAAAGTGTACCTGTCACCCTCCAGAACCTGTATTATTTCAAAAGGCCCCTTGAACATCAACATCAATCAACATCATTTTCTATGTCACCAGGTGGAAGTAATCCTAATAGGCTTGTTACCTTTCCCAATAACATTTCAAGAGGACTTGCCTTCGTCACACGGTTAGTTGTACAATTGATTGCCAACTGCACCTTGCACCCGTATGCAACTCAATTGGATATTTTGGGTCAAAAATAACAAGGACTGGTTTATCAGTTAGAGTATAAATAACCTTTTTCTGTATCTGTTCATGTTCCGCTTTCCAAATAAATTTATTTTTGTCTGACGTTAAAAAGTGTAACGGTTTCATCAACTGTGAAAATCCCTTAATAAACTGTTTGAAATAAGTTGCTAATCCAATAAATTGCCTAAGCGATGTGACTGACTTTGGAGGCGGAAGAGCAGTCAACGCAACAATTTTCTGAGGGTTTGGGCGAATTTCGCCAGCACAAACATTGTAGCCTAAATATTGAATAGATGTTTTCAAGAAGGAACACTTCGTAATATTGAATGAAAACCCGGCCTCTGTCAGAACATCTAGAATAATTTGTAATCTTTCTAACGTTTCTCACTGTGTTGATGCAGTTATCATGATGCCGTCCATATAGACGATAACATAAGAATTTGCAAGATCCCCGAGCACTTTCATTACTAATCGTTGAAATACCGACGGCGCATTTTTAAGCCCGAAAGGCATAGATAAAAATTCATACTGACCATCGGGTGTCACAAACGCTGTATACTCAATTGAATCCGCATTTAAGGGAATTTGGTAATAACCACTAGCCATATCTAAACATGTAAAATAATAAGCTCCTCGAAGTCTACTTATTTGATCCTGTACAAATGGCAGAGGGTATTTATCAGCGACTGTGTTTGAATTTAACTCCCTATAGTCGACACAAAGCCTATCCGAACCATTTTTTTTCTTTACCAGCTATATAGGGCTTGCATAAGGTGAACAGCTTGGTCTAATTATATTGCATTTCAGCAATTCGTCAATTTTTCTCGAACTAAATCTCGCTCGCATGGGCTTAATCGATATGGCCTTCTTTGAACTGTCTTTCTTGGATCAATTAATCTTATTTTCATTTTGCCAACTTTAACCTTAGTACATGGGATACCCTTTAAAAGAGAATTCGAATTTTATTTTATCTTGTTCATCAAGTTCAGTATCAATATCGGCTGAATCACAGCCGGTACACAAATTAATTATTTTGGTTCTCGAAATTTTAAATCGGTCTGACGAAATGACAATATCAAAACCCAAATTTAATATTTCGCGACCAATAACAATATCATCGCCTATTACATATAACAAAATTTCAATGCAGTAATCGTCAATTTTTACGTTACTTAAAACCTGTACAGTACTAAATATTCCATTATTGCCTATGCCTTTTAACATAACAACATTATTAAATCTTTTACCAGAAAATTTAATACTTAGCTTTTCTTTCAGCAGCGAACATTCAGCTCCAGAATCAAACGTGATTTCGAAAATTTTGCCTCTATGATTTATGAATCCCTTAGGTAATGCAACACTGCACTGCTCCACTCGCTTTTCTCGGTTAATGTTTTGCTACCATCAGATGCCGTTGTTTGTATGGCCCGCACAAGTTCAATTAAATTTGTATTTTGCATTTCCATAATAGTACGCCATGGTCCATCTACTGTTGAAGTTATAGGACCCGATCCCACTTCTGATGTCGAAGAGTCATCAGGACACTCTTTTTCCTCTTCACTATTCTCGTTGTTGCATAACGTTTTCTGCAGCGTGAGCGAGGCATGTCTGTTCTGCTCAACGATGCAATCTCTTTTCACAAAATCCGAATTACGCGTAGTTCTTAACTCTACACGCATTGCCAACACATTTTGGAGACCCACTCCAGTCCACGCACATCAATACTAATGCACACCGCATTTTTCTGTACGCTTCCGTTAAAACTCTAACGGTTCTCTGCCGCGCATCAAAGGAATTGGCGCGTGCCAAACAGAAACGCGCAATTACTAGAAATGTCGTTACATTTAAATGATCTGCGACATATATAATTAATATATTTATAGAAGAAATAACCCGAATAAAAATATATTTTCCAAAATATATTATTGCAGCCAGCACAGATAAGACACTATTTAGTAAAGTATATATAGTGACATATCCATAAGTCCCTAAGACTTAAGCATATGCCTACACACTAATAAAACATACACTACTCCGGATGTACCCAACAGATACCAGATAAGAATAAGATTGTTATATGATCCTCGAGAATGGAAAAAACCCCAATTCTAGATAAGTCACCCACTAGTAGACTAAACATCCGTCCCCTAATTTAAACAATTCCTTGCTTAAGCCTCACCCCATCGTCACGTTCCCACGTTCAAAGGTCGGAACCGCAATCCCGAAAAACAAAAGTATCGATTTCAATAAACAAATTATAAGAATCTAAGAGCACTTGTATCCAAGAGCAAATGCACTTGAATCCAAGAGAAACGCAAAGCTTTTTCTCGTCACGATCAGAATCCTAAAGTCTAAAGTCCATATTGGAAAAGCTCGATACCGAGGCTTGAACGTCAATCAAATCAGAATAATTATTACAGTTCAGTTTGAGACCTAATTGTAAAAGGTCGGTGTTCTTCTCAAATAAAAATTTTTGTAATCATTTAGTGAAATAAAAATTATATTTTTTTCACTTATAAATATTGCAAGAATTTAATTGGCGCAGTCGGTAGAATCCAATAAAATAAATGAAGGATATGCTATACGACAAATTTCCCATTCCCCGAATGGATGAGATATTGTACAAATTAGGTAGATGCCAATACTATACAACTATAGATCTAGCTAAGGGATTTCACCAAATCCAAATGGATGAAAATTCTATTGCAAAAACAGCTTTTTCAACTAAGCATGGGCATTATGAATATACTCGTATGCCTTTTGGTTTAAAAAACGCTCCAGCTACTTTTCAGAGATGCATGAATAATCTTCTGGAAGATTTAATCTACAAAGACTGTTTAGTCTATTTAGACGATATTATTGTTTATTCCACTTCATTGGAAGAACACATTTTATCCCTAAAGAAAGTCTTTGAAAAACTGGGAGACGCTAATTTAAAGTTGCAACTATATAAATGTGAATTCATGAAGAAAGAAACTGAATTCCTAGGACACATCGTCACAACAAATGGCATCAAGCCAAATCCAAATAAAACCAAAGCAATTACAAATTTTCCAGTACCCAAGACACCTAAGCAAATAAAATCATTTTTGGGATTATGTGGATTCTATCGCCAGTTTATTCCTAACTTTGTTAAAATAGTTAAACCCATGACCCTCAAATTAAAGAAAGGTGCTATAATAGACACCAAATGTAAAGACTACATCGAATCATTTGAAAGACTAAAGGTTTTGATAACTTCAGACCCGATATTAATCTATCCTGATTTTTCAAAACCCTTTTCTCTGACAACTGATGCCAGTAATGTAGCTAATGTTGCAGTGTTATCATAAAATCACAAGCCAGTTTGTTATGCCAGTAGAACGCTAAACGAACATGAAATCAACTATGCTATGATTGAAAAAGAATTGTTAGCTAAAGTTTGGGCTACAAAATATTTCAGGTCATACCTATTCGACAGGCCATTTGAAATATTAAGTGATCACAAGCCACTGGTATGACTCAACAACATTAAAGAACCAAATATGAAATTGCAAAGATGGAAAATAAAACTCAATGTATTTGATTACAAAATCAAATATCTTCCAGGCAAAGAAAATCATGTCGCGGATGCTCTTTCCCGCACGAAAATGGAAGAAGTTATGGTTGGCGAGGTCGAAAACATCGCAGACGCAACTATACACAGCGCCAGTGAAGATAATCAAAATTACATATCTATAACAGAAAGGCCAATAAATCTCTTCTCTAGACAAATAGAGATAGAAAAAGTCGACAACGATACAACAAGTGTACAACATTTCTTTCAAAAGTTAAAGATTAAAATAGTCTATAAAGAAATGACACCTGAACCAAATACCTCATTAAGGAATATGTGTGTACCAAAAAGAGTGCAATTTATTTCCGTAGTGACGAAGATTTTCTGATCTTCCAGAGAGCGTTTACCGAAATTATAAGCCCTAACAATTTCATAAAACTCTTAAGACAAAGTTTATTGATATAATAACGTATGCAGAATTTAAAGATTTAATCTTAAAGAAACATAAGGAACTTTTACATCCGGGTATAGAAAAAACAATCAATTTATTTAAAAAAGAATATTACTATCCTGATAGTCAAAAGCTTATTCAAAACATTATCAGTTAATGTGAAATTTGTAATCTGGCAAAAACAGAACATCGAAACACGAAATTGACATATGAAACAACACCGGAAATATTTAACACAAGAGAAAAATACGTGATAGATTTTTATCTCACAGGAAACCAGATCTTCTTATCTTGCATTGATATCTATTCGAAATTTGCATCACTAGTTGAAGTAAAAAGTAGAGATTGGCTAGAAGCAAAAAGAGCCATTACTAAAATATTCAATGATATAGGAAAAGAAATTAAAGCAGATAAAGACTCAGCTTTTATGTGTATAGCCCTACAAAATTGGTTAAGATCTGAAGGTGTACAAATTTCTATAACGACTAGCAAAAATGGTATATCTGACATAGATAGATTCCACAAGACCGTAAACGAAAAACTAAGAATCATTGGTAGCGAGCAAAATATTGAAGATAGGTGCACAAAATTCGAAACAATTCTATACATATAGAATCATAAAACTAAACATAATAGTACCAAAAGATTTTCAGCAGACATTTTCCTATATGCAGGCAGCCCAGACTTTAACGTACAACAATATAAAATCGATAAGATAGAATACCTCAATAAGAATAGGCACGATTTTGAAGTAAAAGTAAAATAACCAATCCATTCAAAAATACAGGAAGGATTGGACAAGTAGATGATAAACATTTCGAAGAAACAAACCGTGGTAGGAAAATCGTTCACTATAGGACAAAATTTAAGAAACAGAAAAAATGTAATAAGAGCAAATATGATAATTCCAGACTAACCAAAGAAGCACAAAGTATACAACATACTTCTAATAATGCTTAGTTGCATACTATCACTTTTCACCATGGTCAAGTGCAACAATATAGAAGTAAATCCAATAAGCGCGAAGAATGGATATCTTATATTCCAAACAGGAACAATGGAAAAATAACAAAGACAATGCTCATGTTCGAAGATATAGTAAATGAAGCAAACAACTATCCTAATGTACCACAAATACAATATTTAGTCGACAAATTAAAACGAGAAATAAATTGGTTAAGAATTATTAGTCGAAGTAAAAGAAGTCTTTTAAACGTAGTAGGAAAAGCATACAAATTCTTATTCGGCACATTAGATGAAGACGACAGAGAAGAGTTGGAAGAAAAAATAAACAACATGTCAGAAGACTATGTAAAAACCCATGTCCTAAACACGATTATAGATATAATCAATAGTGGTATAGATATAATTAATAAGCTCAAAGTAGATAAAGAACAACACCAACAAAGTGCAATACTAATATTTAACCTACAGCAATTTACAGAATATATAGAAGACATAGAATTGGGTATGCAATTAACCAGACTTGGAATTTTCAATCCAAAGTTACTAAAGCATGACTATTTAAAACATGTAAATTCAGAAAAAATGCTAAAGATAAAAACGTCAACTTGGCTTAAAACAGATACGAACGAAATTTTGATTATTTCCCATGTAGCGAAGTCACTAAAATTCCAATATTCCAAATTGTTCCGTACCCAGATGAACATAATTATATTCTAACCGAGCAAATATTCGATAAATTCTACATATTTGATAACCAAGTATTCCATAAAGATACCAATAGGGTAATATTCGACAAATGTATTATTGGAATCATCAAACAAGAGCAAACTCAATGCAAATATATTAAAACACATAAAAATTACAAAATAAATTATATAGAACCAAATATACTATTAACATGGAATATTCCTGAAACAGCTGTTAAGACTGTACAAACAATAAAATATTAGTATCAGGAAACAACATCATTAAAATTAAAAATTCTACCATGCAAATAGATGAATTTCTAATCTCTAATCTCTAATATTATTATATAGCAGATTTTACACAAACAATTTATATCACAAACAATGTAACACGTCTAGAACCAATAAATCACTTACAAACGAGAGAAATGATAGAATCCCATGTAAAACACTATAACTTTCTCCAAATTATATGCATTACAACGTTCGTCATAATGATAATTAGTTTGACTCTGTATGTAGCATATACGTTTAAAATTATACCTAAGAAAATTATTGTCAAATATCGTAAGCAAAAAGAACACACGCACCTTGAAAATAATGTCAATGAGAATATTCAACAAGGAAATAATATTACCTTATACCCAAATTTAACGACCTGAGGACAGGCCAAATTCAAAGGTTGGGGGAGTGACATATCCACAAGTCCCTAAGACTTAAGCATATGCCTACATACTAATACACTTACAATACACGTCAATCAAATCAGAATAATTATCAGAGTTCATTTTGAGACCTAATTGTAAAAGGTCGGTGTTCTTCTCAAATAAAAAGTTTTGTAATCATTTAGTGAAATAAAAATTATATTTTTTTCACTTATAAATATTGCAAGAATTTAATTATATAGTAGTAGTAATAGTAAATTTGTAAATGTAAAACAAAAGCCAGTTTCCAGTTCCTTCACATTTAAGGAATTCGACTTGGCAAACTTTCTGACAGCTTACAACGTTGTGATTTAGATGCGTTTTTCCGCACTTGGCAACCGATGCAAATTGCGAAATGGAGCCCTTTGGCCCGCGAACAGGAAAACGTGTGTGTGTCTGTCAGTTTTTTTTTATAAAGGCGCTCTTGGCAAAAAACAAAAATATTTTTGTTTACATTTGATTTTCTTATCGCCGCCAAGCAATCCATGTGGTGAGAGGAGCTTAACGCTGACGACAAAAATCGGACAAGTGGACCCGATAACACGGACGCACAAATATAATTTTATTAATGCCTGTACTTGTATTTGCAAAATGCTGAAATTAATACGAGAATACATTTTTGTTTCTGAAATTTCCAGACAAAGAACTTGCACAAACGGCTGAACTTTTAACTTTCTAAATACCTTATGTAAGAATACTAATTTTGTAAATGATCAAATGGTCAGTTCAAATATTATTTATTTTCAATATTCCCAACATTCAAATTTCAAAGCGGACATCGATACATATTTTTAAAAACAACCGACAAAATCCATATCAATTGGAAACATATATGTATCGATATGAGCAGCAGAACTCCGATGGCGATAGCAACTCGCACAGATGATTTTTGGATACAGCACTTGGAACGCCGTTTACCCCAACAATAAAAATAGAGAGATATTAAATATCGCATAAAACACACAGATTGGGAAATGAAAGGAATATAGTGATCAAAGTCACCGTGTAAGGTGACTCTTCAACCAGCCAGTTAACTTTGCACATTAAGCAGCCCGAGAATTTGCAATCGAAACGAGAAACTTCATCTCAGTCGGATTAGCCCATAACGTGCATATGTTGTACTGTTGAATCCAAATCCAAAATGGATCGCAAAGTAGCTTTTTTGAAGGACCAAGCGGTACGTGAAGAGCTCTCTCCAACGGTTGTCAAACCATCAGAGACTTTGGTGGCCAACAATGAGTGCCAGCCAGCTGCAAGTGCAACCAAAGGCAAGAAGCACAAGAAAAGTCCTTGCTCTCCGGGAGACACCAATGCTGGCCAAGTGATATCGTCGGTGGATGAAGTCACCAATGCTGGCCAAGTGCCAATAATAATACCAAGAACAAGAAACAGAAGAAGTGTCATTTTGCAAAGGATAACAATGGCTATCAAGCTGCTGGTTCTCAAGACAACCAAGGTTCATTTGGCAATAAACAGGGAAGTCACAACTCTAGGCTATAACCTCCAATTCTTTAATGACGAGTAATGGTCTTCAGGGCATGCAACCAGCTGGAGATGCTCCCGCAATCTCCCAGTGGATCCAGTCGAGGAACCATGCCGCACATGCCTCTGTTAGCAATAAATCGGAAGAGACAGCTGGTGGATCTCAATCGCGGGTGCAATCGAATGTTGCATCCATATCCTCGCCACACAAGCAGAACGCGCAGAGCGGAGTCACCTGCGCCGGAATCGCAAGTGGATACTAAGCAGGGACGTTAATGAAGATGCCGTGGTGCTGGTAAGCAGCGTCGATGAGGAGACCACCGCCGCCGACGATGGCCAAACAGAGAGAAGACTCTCACCCGACGAGAAACCCTTTTCACATATTCGCCAACCGGTACGGGTGGCCTGGTATATACTCTTCTTTACAATTCTCCTCCTCGCTATCCTCATCCATCACTAGTTGGCCATTTAATGTGGGAAACTTAATGACCGCCAAAATTTTGCGCTGCTGATTGCTTTCATTCATTAGCTTCTGGATGAGATTAGCGATATCCTCACGCTTCTTAGTTACTGTGAGCAGGTCAAACCAATTGCTCAGCTCCCCAATGGGCAGTGTATAGTCGATGAAGGGTTTTGTAAAGAATTGCTCCACATACTGAGGCCGCAATCTGAGATTCTGCTGCCGCGGCACCTCTACTCTATGAGCGGGCATATTATCCTTGTTGAAGATATGCGCCAGCGCATTCGGATACTTTGCCTTGTACAGGTGAGACAATCCCGCAATATGGCAATCGCTCGATGTCGTAAGGTGACCGCCAACGAATCGAAAATAAGACTCAATGCTGTTTGATTGGAATATCATCGCAGAGTGTCGTCTGTACATTATTATTGTGTATCGACGGGATTCCAAGGTTTGGATAACATATGATGGCCAGTATCCAATGGGACTGCTCGTTGAATGGTATTATGATGAAGTCCTCCTTGTCGAATATATTCACGTTTCGTGTCCCCTCCTCAACCCTTTCGTGACGCTTCTGGGCTGCCGTCAGCTTCATATTTGTGGGATTCGTTCGTGTGGTCAATCTCTTGTGGAAAAATGTGCTAAAGATGTGCGTCTTAAGCCAGCTGATGTTATTCTTTAGCCAGCGCAGATGAAAATCAATGAATATATCATTCAGATACGATCCTTTACTGAGACATAGTGACATCGGCCAACAAGACGATAAAGAGGCTACCTACTAGAGGATGAGCATGATAGGCAGGATGAGCTGGATGTCAGGAGTTGAAGAATGGCCAAAAATCAAAAAAAATTCAAAATTTAGAAAGTCACCAAATGAATAGAAAATATTTTAGAAACAAAATTTGTAAATAAAATGCTACAATAAAATTTGTCACGCATAAGAAAAGCTTTATAGATTGCCAAAACTGTACATATGTATGTACATAAGTACATATTAAATGGCCCCGCGCCGTGTTCATCAGCCATTTGGGAAATTGCAGGGTATTACCAATCAGCATTATACTCGACTCTAAGCATACACAAACACACGCAAACATACACACGCGAGCGCAAACACATGGATCTCTTTGCATTGGTGTTGGGGTTCCGCGATAAAAAAAATCGAGCCATAAAGTCGCGCCGGCGATTCTATAGACGCTCAGTTGCTTTGGAGCGATTCTTTGATGCAGACGAACGTCGGAGTTTGCGGATTGTAATAATAGAGCCAAGCGGAGAGTGCGAAAAAGATAGAGAGCGAGGGGGAAGGCACCAGCGAATATCGAGCATAAAGCAAAGCCCGCAACACGTGAAACAGACAGCCGCCAATTGATTTCAATTTCGATTCTTAAAGTGAAGCAACCAACAACGTGCGATTAACGAGATGTCCACCACCACGACCGCGTCCAGTAAGTTTATCCATTGCCAAGGTTTCCCCGAAACCATAAATTATAAACTTCATAAAGCCCACAAGTCCAAATAAACAATTGTTGTGCCTAGAACGTAAATATTACCAAAGCTACCTTAAAGCTTATCCGATCTTTTATCATTAAAAGACAATCTTAATGTGGTGGAAAGCAAGACAGTTGTTTATGTTTTCCCGCCAGCCTTGGATTTATTAAAACAGTTATTCGGGTTACTTAAAAAAAAACAACGGAATATTTTCCTGGTTCTGATAATCAAGAATAAAGTACTATCATTTTTTAATGCTGTTTATTGAGCTGTCTGCTGTAAACAAGAAGGCCGGCTTTCCATTGTTTAACTCAAGATAATAGTGGATTTCGTAAACAAATTCCATTCGTTAAATCAGTATCATCATATATCATATAGCATCGTTGAGGGCTATAAACTCGGCAAGGTTATCATCGAGGGCAAAACCAAGCAGGTGTACGATCTGCCAGAGCAGCCAGGACTTTGCCTGCTCCTCAGCAAGGATCGCATCACCGCCGGTGATGGTGTCAAAGCACACGATCTGGCCGGCAAGGCGGAGATCTCCAATACCACCAACGGTCAGGTCGTCCGGCTGCTCAACGAGGCAGGTGAGTTACTAAACTATATAAGTCAAATGAACTATAATGCACGTCAGTCAATTTCTAATTTTTTTAATTTTCATTCGCACCGCCTATGTGAAGCAGTGCGGCGCCAAGTCCTTCATCGCCCGCAAGTGCTAGATGATACCCATTGAGTGGGTGACCCGTCGCCTGGCCACCGGTTCCTCAATCGCAATGTCGGCGTGCCCAAGGGCTACAGGTTGGTATGGGTGGGTAAACAGCCAATGGCAAGCTGAGGGTTATCACCCCATTCGATTTGTTGCGATCTGTGTGTTATCTGTCTCCCCTTGCGGTAAAAAAATTCAAATGCTATCGATGCACTGCAGCAGCGTCAACAATCGCTGATAAGATTGATCGTTTATGAACTCAAAGCCTTCGAAATCTATAATTGAAATCAAGATTTTCGCCAGGGCGATGGTTCTGATGCTATGCGTAAATTCGTTTCATATGATTGCCAACATGTTCGTCTCTTTGATTTACTGTAAGATATATATTATACTAGAAGTAATACAAATCTTACTTGATATTTAATTTATTCATCTATTAACTGCTCAAATTGCTGCCTTATTACGACAATTACATTTGCATTGCGCAGGTTCTCTTCTTTGCTCTTCTTTCAAATTTTCCTCCTCGCTATCCTCATCCATCACCAGTTGGCCATTTAATGTGGGAATCTTAATTTTTTTTTTTTTTTTTTTTTTACTTTGCTTTTATTTATTGAATCTTCTTGTATAAGAACCAACAATAAGTTTAAAAATCTTAACTATAACAAGTATTTTTTGAACAGTTGTATTATTTTTCCAACTGTTCTATGATTAAACGGCCCTAATAATTTATTCGCTGGGTTGGTAGGTCCTTTCGCCGGAGACGGGAACGGCTGCTGAGCTGCATTAGACCTCGCGCTAGGTGGTTGGGGTGCGTGTGAAGCTTGCTATGGTATTTTTCCTTAAGTTCCGTGATTGCGTTGGTAACTGATGGGATATTTAAGTCTCTTTGGATGTTTTCACTCCGAACGTACCACGGTGCCCCAGTGATGGTTCTCAGAATCTTTGATTGTGCTCGCTGAATGATGTCAATATTGCTGTTGCTGGCATTGCCCCATAACTGTGAGCCATAGGTCCAGATTGGTTTCAATATAGAATTGTAGAGCAAGACCTTGTGATCTAGGCTGAGCGGAGAACCAGAGTTGATGAGCCAGTGTAAGTTGTTGGCTTTGAGTTTAAGTTGGGTTTTTTTGGCTTCAATGTGCCTGCGCCATGTGAGTCTTCTGTCAAGGTGTACTCCTAGGTACGCTACCTCATCTGCTTTCGGGAGTGGTATGCTGTTCAACAAGAGCGGAGGACAGTCTTGTCTGTTTAGCGTAAACGTCACGTGCTTGCATTTTTGCTCGTTTACTTTTATTCGCCAGTCAGAGAGCCACTTCTCAATGTCGATGAGGTACAGTGCCAACTGTGCTGTAGCTTGGATAGGGGACCTTGAACGGCTAAGGATAGCTGTATCGTCGGCAAATGTGGATACCGTTAAGCGACTATTTGTAGGGATGTCGGCTGTATAGATGAGGTATAAGGTTGGCCCAAGAACGCTGCCTTGGGGGACTCCAGCCTCAGTATGAACTCCTGTTCATACAGTGGAAGTGGCAGTGTTGCACCGCACTGCAAACTTTCTGTCATAGAGGTAAGACTTTAGAAGTTTGTGTGTGCTTTCGGGTAGGGATGTTTTAATTTTAAACATTAGGCCGTCGAGCCAGACTTTGTCGAATGCTTGGGATACGTCTAAAAATACTGCTGTACAGTATTCGCGATATTCAAATGCAGTTCTTATTTCCGTTGTAATACGATTCACCTGTTCAATGGTTCATGGCTTTCGCGAAATCCAAATTGGTGGGCTGGGATTATATTGTGGTATATCAGATGTTGATTAAGTCGGATCAGCAGGCATTTTTCGAATAGTTTCGAAATGCATGAGAGTAGACTTATTGGTCTGTAAGATGAAGCGACTGTGTGGTTCTTACCAGGCTTTGGAATCATTATGATCTTCATCATCTTCCATCGTTGTGGAAAGTAACCAAGTTTGGTGATGGCATTAAAGAGCTTGGTTATGTAGCGTACTGCAGAATGTGGCAGCTGGATGATCATTTCCGGTGTTATAAGGTCGCAGCCGGTGGATTTTTTCGGGCTGAGATTGTCTTTGATTATTTTAGTTATTTCTTTAGGACGAAACACAATTGGGGTGAGTTGCTGATGGCGGTTTACGGGATAGGACGGTAGCGCGAATGTGCTAGTAGCCTGGTTTGGCGTGAACACATTTTGTAGGTGAGCGGCAAATGTGTTGGCTCTGTCTTCATCACTACGGGCCCAGCCACCTGAGGAATTC
>NC_024512.1:3046628-3056790 GCF_000001215.4 Drosophila melanogaster | reverse complement strand
GTCAAATGGCATCGTAGAGAGATGGCACCGAACCCTCAAGGCCGCCCTGATGTGTAAGTTTCACATAGCATGGCCGGATCTCCTGCCTACAGTTCTGTTGGGGCTGCGCTCGGCGTTTAAGGCGGACCTCCAGTCATCGCCAGCCGAAATGCTTTTTCGCACCACTATTCGTATCCCCAACGAATTTTTTGAATCGAACACTCCAACCGCCTTCAGCAAGGATCACCGACTAACCGAGCAACTACGTCAACATATCAGGGCAGCCCGACCTACTCCTGCAGCGCATCATGCTAAACCACCTGTTTTCATTTGTAAGGACCTGAGAACTTGTACGCACGTCTTCAAGCGAGTGGCATCTGTTAAGAAACCACTCGAGCCGCCTTACACGGGACCTCATCGGGTAATACGCCGGGTTGATGACAAGTTCTACATCATCAGCATTCATGGACAAGAGAAGGCCATATCAGTCGATCTCCTCAAGCCTGCCTTCTTAGCTGAAGCTGACGCTTGCGAAGACCACCACGAGGATCTACCGACTGACCAACAGATTTCGGAGCCACCTAAACCGCCGAGCCCTGCAGCTGCAGCTCCAGAATTTATACCGTTACCTTCACCACCTGGCGAAGTCACTGGAGGGGGAGTAGATGTGGCGCCCAGACTGAAGCCCGGTCTGGCATCACGGCGAAAACAGGTACTAACGCCAAGACCTTTCCTGGAGGACGATATCTTCTGATATCGTCAGACTGGACACACTGGAACTTCAGCTCCGCGCGCAAAAAGCTTACGGCATAAAACAACAAGATATTGTACTTAGTAATTAAATAAAGCGGAAACTACTTAAGTTACCATAATACTTTAAATATTTTTTCAACACAACACCATCAGTCATGCATAATTACTGTCCATATGAACTAGTCTTTGGAAGATTACCAAGGCAGTTCGCAAATTTTAATAAAACAGATAGAATAGAACCACTGTATAATATAGAAGATTACTCAAAGGAAATAAAATTTAGATTAGAAATAGCATATAAAAGAGCTAGACTTTTGTTAGAAAAAGCTAAGTCTTATAGAAAACAACTTTATGATAAGAAAACTTCAGATTTTCAATTAAAAATAGGAGATAAAGCTATACTAAGGAACGAATCGGGTCATAAGTTAGATCCAGTATATATAGTCCCTTATACTGTAGAAATCATAGAAGACAGAGATAACATAGTAATTAGAGATACAAAACAAAAGAAGCAAAAAGTACATAAGGATAGACTAAAAATATATAATCAATGAAACGTTTCATTTCACTTAAGAAAAGGTCTGATAAACCTCAAAACAAAAAAAAAAAACACACAAAAAAAATTTAATTATTTTTCTTTCTAAGAAAGTTAAACATAAATCCAAAAATATCGTAATTCAACATACATTTTTTGTATTATTCTGTCATTATACAAAAATACTTTGAGACAAAACATTGCTAATAATTAATAAGAAAAATCAATATCAAAAAATTTTTCCTTTCTTAACACAATATTAATATTGAGAACTCAATGACTACATATATTACGTAATTTCTTTAAAAAGGGAGGTGTAGCATATTGGACTAATCTACCCTAAAAATACAATAAATGATTGGGTATAACTTAGCGTCAATACATTGTGACACTTTGTCATAATAAATATAAATATACAAATATACAAAAAGACCACCAAAAACTACGTAGGCACATAAGCCGATCGCGGAGCGTGGGAATGCTGAGCGTGCACTTTGCAGCTCAATTGGTCAATGCCTTCTGCATACATATGTATATGTATAAATGTAAGTAAGAATACATAGATATAAGCAATGTATGTGCGGGTTAGCTGAACCCAACTTCAGCACACTTTGATTATTCAAATAAAGAACCTCGAACAGAGCAGAAGCTAAGCTCTACTTTCATTAAACATCAAAATAGCACCCTTTAAAATAGCACCTTTCATAATACTAGTATTGTTCAAGTTAGTATTTTTGGGATTCCAGTATTTCATCTTTAGTTACTCGCGTTTGTCAGTGTCAATGGCATATAGGGAAAATGGTCTCTCTTCTCCCAAGCGGAAACGAAGCAGAAAAATCGCGTGCTATTTCTTATAGTAATATTTGTTTTTCTGTGTATTGCCTGTAGTACGCCTGTTTCTGTTTTCAGTGGTGCTGGTGACGTCTTTGCTGCAGAGATGCCGGTATGCAGCAAGCATCGGCCGTCGTAGCCCGTGCAACTTTTGTGCACGCGCAAACCTTTTGAGGAGGGAAGGAAAACATGTGCTGCAGTCCGCGGCGTCAATAGAAAAGGCTTAGGTTTGTCTGAGTGTTGTCGTGAGTACAAGCTGACTGATATTCCTATTTAAGCCGAGTCTAATGCATGTTTCTTTTATTTTAGGGTGACTTACTGGTCCTGCTTCCCTTTCTCAATCGAGTGTGGCTCAGGTCGACACGCCAGAAACATTTGCAGGTCCATTACAAATGGGCAGGGGCTAGGCGAGGAGTTGGTTCGTCGGAAATTACCATTTGGCGACTGCGGATAAACATTCCCTGCTTCTGCCGCCGCTGTTGCTGTTTCTGCCGCCGATTACTGCGTCTTCGCCCCGCGAGCCCGCAAAACTGAGAAACGTCGCCAGTGCTGCCTCTTGGTCCGCTGTCGTTGCTGCTGTCCTGGCACCGGGCTGGTGGGCAGTACAGAGCCGAATCCATCTTGAGGCCGACAACCGAGCAGATCATCGTCATCATTTCCATCGCGCAGGCCCCTGTTGCTGGCCAGGGTCCAGGCGAGGAGTATTGGACTTCGGAAATTGCCAATTGGATGCGAGGATGCTGCGAGATCATTCCCTGCTTCTGCCGCCGCTGCTGTTGTTGGTGAGTGTGTCGCCGCCTAGTATACAAAATGTGTGAGAAAAATTAATCCAAGCTTCCTTCCAGAGTAAAGCAGCCGCCGCTTGTCGGTATATGATGATCGGCCAGGGGCCAAACGTGAGTCGAGTCGTAGGATACTACCATTTGGCGACTGCGGCAATGAATTCTCCCTGCTGCTGCTGGTGAATGTGTCGAAAGGATGCCAGTGGCGCCGCGTGCACCTAAGAGACGCCTCTGTTGCTGCTGCTGTTTCGGGAGTTGCATTCGCCGCCGCTACTTTGCGAGCATGCCGCCACCGAAAGAATGGATGCGCATGGGTACCATGTTGTTGGTGAATCTAACTCCTGCGCCTAGGCCAGCTGCCGTCTCTGCCCAAACAATCCAGGCAGTACCCTGTGAATCAGCTGTTGCGGCAGCGTCACCACCGCTGACTTGACAATGCTGGTATGGACACAGCACTGCAGACCCTGTTGACTCTGCTTCCGCTGCCTTTGCTGCCTTTGCTGCTGCTTCTGGGACAAAGCTACACGACATGCAGCTCAAGCCGCTCTTCCAGCCACCTGATTCACAATGCCGGTCGCTGCATAAGCATCCGCTGGTACTGCCCCCCAAGCTTCAATGGCCGGGCTTCTGTTGTGACTGTTTCAGGTATGGCTGCTGCTGTTTATTTTGCCGCTGCCATGGTAAGCTAAGGCTGTTGCTGTTCTCATGCTGCTGTTAATATTCTCTTCTTTCAGGGAGGAAAGCTGGTGAAGCGCCAGGTACAACACCAGATGGATCCGTTGAGGCCGAAAGACCGCAGGTGCAAAAAGAAAGAATGCGCCGCAGTCCCGCGTCTGCAACAGGAAAAAGCCGGTTTGCCAGGAGACCTGCTGCTACTGGGGCGAAAATACCCAACTAGCTGCTCCAGCCTCTCTTCCGGCCATCGTATTTCCGACGCCTTGCCGCTGCATAAGCATCCGCTGGCGGATACTCCATTTCACGGTCCTCCAGTCCCCTAACTCAGGGCTTCCAGATCGATGGGCGTGGCCGGTCTTTTGCTTGTTGCCGTTGCTGGCCTTGCCGCAGCTATTGCTGTCGCATTGGGTGAGCCAAAGCAGCTGCTAGTCGCCTGCTGCCGATGTTGTTGCTGCCGTTTGGTGGGTAATGTCGGTTTTTCAATGCAATTTAGTAGACAAGCTGTGTATGAAGAACTAGTCCATGCTTCTTTCTTCCAGGACGAATCATCACATCGTTTGCCAGTCCAAGAAGATTGGCCGGGGAAGCGAGGAGTTGGGTCGTCGGGAAGAGCATTCCCTGCACCTACTGCTTCTGTTTTCGAAGCTGCTGCTTACGAATGTGTCTTCCCCCTCGGGATCTCGCTAGGCTGAGGACTGTCACAAGTGCCATCGTTCGCAGATTCTGTGAAGCTGATTAACACGTCGTCGCATAGATGCTGACGTGAAGCCAGGCGTCAACCGGTCTGTCCCGTCAATCCTGATGCGAGCATCCCATCTGTGGCAGGAGGGAGAGCATGCGCCGCAGTCCAGCGTCATCTGCAGGAAGACGCCGGTTGTCCAGGAAAGAAATTTGATTCACTAGCTGAAGGGGAAAAACTAATCCATGCTTCTTTCTTTCTTCCAGGGCTAAACGCCAGGGGCCCAGTGAGGAGTCTGGTCGTCGGAAGTTGTCAAATGGAAAAACATTCAATGCTGCTGCTGCCGATATTGCTGTTGTTGCTGCTCCTGGTGTGAGTGTAGCCGCCTCAAGGTCCCGCTACACTGTAGCTCCGAGGATCGCATGCGCCGCTGTTGCTGAATGGCAAGATTGTTGTCACCGGCCGATTGACTGCGCATGGCTACCATGTTGCTGGTGACGCCCACGCCCAGGCCCGCTGCCGTTTCCTGGCCAAGCATTCTAGGCGGTCCCTATGGCATCGCATCGCCAAAGGGACCGATACTGGGATTGACTCAGCCTCGCAGAGGCCGCCGACCATTTTTTTTTTAAAAGATATTTTCAACGTCTAACGACGCTAACATTCTATTGTCCCCTGATTTTGCTTAAAAATATATATAGAGACAATTTGTGGCAAATTACATTTTCGGATTTCTTGGCTGCAGATATGCGCGCCATATTTACAAGTATTAATTTATGATTTAAATTTGCGGCAGACATTTTTGAATTACTTGGCGGCAGTTTTGCGCGCCATGGTTCGAGTGTGGAATTTAAATTTAAATATTACGTTACTTAGGAAATAGCTTATGGAGTAGGAGAAAATAGTTTTGGTAAGTAATTTTAGAGTATAGTTAAACGATGACTTGGTATCCAGCGATGAGACTATAGCTGAAGGCGGCGAGACTATAGCTGATGGATGAGCAGTTACCATCGTCCGATGAGATGGATAAAACCGATGCCCATCCTCCGCTTTGGTTCACGTTCTGGCCGTCCATTAGTTGTTCACTTTTAGTTACTGTTGCGCGCGCGCCTCTGTCGGTTTTATAATCTCAACTGACTTGCAAATTTAGGCTAGGAGCGTAGGCGGGCTTTTTCGATAGCTCAAAGGCACGGCGGATGATCGATATGCTAGCAATTTTCCTGCCAGCTCGTTATCGATATTTCGCGCCTTTTTTGGCGGGCTTAGCTATTATCTTTTTTGCCGCCAGCTGACTATCGGGCTCCTCAGGTCGGAAAATGGATAAAGTGCACTTTTATTGCTCTTCATGTTGGCGCCCATGTCGGGTAATCCACCCAGACAGGAAGCATTTCCAGAGGCGGCCATGGCGGAGGACACCTGTGCCGGCGACAGGCAGTCACCATCATTCTGGCCACACTTGGACACACTAGCCGACGAGGCGAAGGTGCTGCCCACTGCCGTTTGGATCTGAGCTGTGGTCACCACACGATGCACGGTATACATGATTTGGGGAACGGGCATATTCACCGAGCCCAGGGACACGGGTACCTGCTGGTCGCACGTGACCACACCGGATGGGTTCTGATGGGTTTGAGTGGCTGCCACGCGTCCACTTCCGTTACCGCTGCCGCCAGCGCTCGGGAAGATCGCACAATTGTCGAAGGCATCTGGTGGATCGGCCACCGTGCCCTGTAATTGGGGCAACTGATGGATTGGTTCTGGAGGGCTCAATTGGTGGTTGTGTTGTAGCGATTGTTGGATGTGGAGAAAGTTTGCCTGTTGCTGCTGCTGCTGGTGCAGATGTTGCTGGTGCTGTTGGTGTTGCTGGTGTTGCTGATGCTGCTGCTGATGCTGCTGTGGAACAGTCATTATGTTGATATAGTTCCAAGCGTTGGCAGTATTCTTGCTGCATTTGCCACTGTTTCTGCAAACAGATCCTCCGTACGGACTCCCCATGTTGCCATTTCCGCCAACCGTTTTGCTGTTCCCACTGCGCGGAACCAGTAGCCATGTAGCCATGTAGCCGGAGCTACATGTCACATAATCCTGGACATGCGAATATGGGCACTTTTTTTGTAAGTCATGCTAATTCGAGTGCTTGCAAGTATGTCAGCGAGGGCATAACTTTTAACTTTATAATTGGAGGCACGTAAACACTGTATGTTAATTCAGTTCAGCTCACACGGCTGAGAAAAAAGTGCTGCGTCCTTAATCAATATATCCTTCTAACTGGGTGGGACTTTGAAAACCATAGTTTTTCACCGAACCATAGCCTCAGCACATTAATTTTATTCCTTTGCAATGGTTTCCTTTCGTTGGGAAGCACTCCGTCTTTGCCTAAATGTATCTACATATCGCCGAAATCCTCCACGGCACACAAACGGTTGGGTTGGAAAAAATGTGTTACACGGATTTCGCACGAAAGATACATTTTGCGCTGTATCGTCTTTGGTTGCGAGGAGCTATGTGATTTGCTGCCTTCGGGCTTGGTTGCTTTTTCATCGGGCTCCGGAGGAATTCATTGTTTTAAACAGGCTAGTGTAGATTTTTACTGTGGCAATTCACGAAGAATCGAATGACGACGAGAAGTTTCCGAACTTTTTAGTACACAAAATGCCAAAACAGGCGACTTAGCACCAAAATATATACTTATACAACACCACTTTCGAACACAGCCAACCGAAGTAAACGAACACATGCAAACTCGGGCCCCATATGAGGCGCATGCGCCCCAAAATCCCAGCTTAAAGTTCGCCCAGCAAAAGGACTATCGATAAGAGCCAGATTCAACCGTTAACAAAATCAATATATACATATATATATATATATAGTAGCATATGTGCCATAGTATAAGACCACATATACTTACACACACACACACATACATAACCACATAGGAACAGCCATACACAAAATCATAGAATGCCTTAGGATATAAGTCATAAAATCATGTATCCAATAAGAACCCAAATTCTGGTGACAATAACAAATCCAGCCTACCCTAATGTAAACATTAACATCCGCTGCCGAATCAGTTATTCCCACCAAAGGGTCAAAACCGCTTACGCAGCTCAAGTTCTCGGCTGATCAGCACCCATGAGTGATCCACTCAAGAAGGCACCCAATCCAACAGACATAAACATCCGCAGCCGCATTCGCGACTCCCACCAGAGGGTCAAAACTGCTAACACAGCTTTAAGGGTCAAAACTTTCCACGTAGCTCAAACTCGGCTGATCTATATCCATGCGCAATCCACTCAAGAGAGCGCCTAATTAACGTAAACATAAATGAGAGCCTATGTACGCTCAATATGAAGAAGTAAATAAGCTCAGCCAAGGGTTTGCTAAGCGTTCGCTTTGCAAATTAGATTTAGATTTTATTCATACTTCAATTGTGTAAGACGTGAATTTGTCTCCGACATTCGCTTAAGTTTTTGATCAATAAAAATACTTTTTTTTATAAACCAACAAACCGCGAAGTTGTAATTACATATATCTCTTTGATAAGGAACCAACGTATATATTCAGTTCCGTAAACATTCTCTTTTATTGTATCAACTGGCATTACTTTTTTAAAGCATTTTTATAACTTCCTTAAGATATGGCTCACACATTTTGCATACATTTGATTTAGTTATTTGTGATACTTCTGAAGTTTCGTGGCCGATAGCTTGACCTTTCCTGGTAAATTCCTGGCCAACGACTCTTCCTTTATACTTTTCAGTAAGTCCTTCTCACGAGCACTGCAGCTCTTCTCCTTTGCGAAGATATTAAGTGATAGTTTTGCCGCCTTTTATCTTTTTCCCGTACCTGGGGTGAGCTTTACTTTAAACCTAAAAAGGATATCACATTTAGAAGAAACATTTTATGCGAACTTTCAGTATAGCCTACTTGTAGTTTAGCAAAGCCTGATAGGGAGCAACGACTGGAATCGCGAACAGCGATTGACTGTTGAGTACATCCACATCTCCACCGACGGGCACTTCATCAGCATCGTCCAGTTCCAATGGATTTTTGGGAGCTGCACTTTTTTCTAGCTTCACGTACTCCTTGGTTGACTCACTTTTCTCCACCACTTTATCGGCGATGCTTTTTACGACTTGGACCAGCCAAAATAATGGTCGTTTCTTCATCGTTTGTCTTTTTCAAAATTTTGTCTAGGACTTCACTCTCTTTAGTCTCTTCAACCTCTGAATTTACGGAGTCGGATCTGACTATAATGCGACCGGTAACGTGCTCAATCTTAACTTCTGTATTGGGAAAAGCTGTAATTTCGGTATTGGAGCTTGGTTCCGATAGATTTATATTTGAATCAGCATCTTCATTATCCGACAAAAGATCATGTTCAACTTCGTTTTCTTTAACATTTGGATCTATTTGATCATCCTCCAGGCTTCTAACTTTACGATCTCCCAAATGGCGCTCAATGAAGCTATCCTCCAACTTAAAAAGTAAACTTAGACCCACGGTCAGGTGGCGGGAGGGTAAGAAGTTCTTCGTTCCTCTGATCATAAAGCTTCCCGTTGCCAAGTACTCTCCAGTTGGTGCAGTTTTGCTGACCTGATCGCTTGTTACCCGGTACGAGTTGGTAACCACTTTGGCATCCCAAGCAACACTGTACGAAATAGCCATGGATCCTGCCTCTAGCAACGTTTTGGGAGGTATTTCTTCTCCTGTGGGATTTTGAGGCGCCTTGAATCTCAGCGTGCACATAAATGTCTTTCGGACGCACATATATCTGGAATAACAACATTTCATAATTATAAATACTACGATCTATTGAAGTAATTCAAGCAAACCTTTTAACAATAAGCTCGTTCTGCTCCGCATCTCTTCCTCCAATAACCAAATAATTTTCTGAGCTGATAAACCAGTAAAACTTTTCAAACCAGAAAACTTTCCGTGCCTTTACTATTATGAAAGGTGCTATTTTAAAGGGTGCTATTTTGATGTTTAATGAAAGAAGAGCTTAGCTTCTGCTCTGTTCGAGGTTCTTTATTTGAATAATCAAAGTGTGCTGAAGTTGGGTTCAGCTAACCCGCACATACATTGCTTATATCTATGTATTCTTACTTACATTTATACATATACATATGTATGCAGAAGGCATTGACCACTTGAGCTGCAAAGTGCATGCTCAGCATTCCCACGCTCCGCGATCGGCTTATGTATAAGCGTTAGATCTTATTACTGGGGCGCTGGTGTGCTTACGTAGTTTTTGGTGGTCTTTTTGTATATTTGTATATTTATATTTATTATAACAAAGTGTCACAATGTATTGACGCTAAGTTATACCCAATCATTTATTGTATTTTTAGGGTAGATTAGTCCAATATGCTACACCTCCCTTTTTAAAGAAATGACGTAATATATGTAGTCATTGAGTTCTCAATATTAATATTGTGTTTAGAAAGGAAACATTTTTTGATATTGATTTTTCTTATTAATTATTAGCAATGTTTTGTCTCAAAGCATTTTTGTATAATGACGGAATAATACAAAAAATGTATGTTGAATTACGATATTTTTGGATTTATGTTTAACTTTCTTAGAAGGAAAAATAATTAAATTTTTTTTGTGTTTTTTTTGTTTTGTTTTGAGGTTGATCAGACCTTTTCTTAAGTAAAATGAAACGTTTCATTGATTATATATTTTTAGTCTATCCTTATGTACTTTTTGCTTCTTTTGTTTTGTATCTCTAATTACTGTGTTATCTCTGTCTTCTATGGTTTCTACAGGCTTCGTTCCTTAGTATAACTTTATCTCCTATTTTTAATTGAAAATCTGAAGTTTTTTATCATAAAGTTGTTTTCTTAAGACTTAGCTTTTTCTAACAAAAGTCTAGCTCTTTTATATGCTATTTCTAATCTAAATTTTATTTCCTTTGAGTAA
>NC_024512.1:3044554-3046528 GCF_000001215.4 Drosophila melanogaster | reverse complement strand
TCGGTTATATCTATAGTAACTTATGTAGTTACCGCTTTATTTAATTACTAAGTACAATATCTTGTTGTTTTATGCCGTAAGCTTGTTGCGCGCGGAGCTGAAGTTTTAGTGTGTCCAGTCTGACGATATCAGAAGATATCGTCCTCCAGGAAAGGTCTTGGCGTTAGTACCTGTTTTCGCCGTGATGCCAGACCGGGCTTCAGTCTGGGCGCCACATCTACTCCCCCTCCAGTGACTTCGCCAGGTGGTGAAGGTAACGGTATAAATTCTGGAGCTGCAGGTGCAGGGCTCGGCGGTTTAGGTGGCTGCGAAATCTGTTGGTCAGTCGGTAGATCCTCGTGGTGGTCTTCGCAAGCGTCAGCTTCAGCTAAGAAGGCAGGCTTGAGGAGATCGACTGATATGGCCTTCTCTTGTCCATGAATGCTGATGATGTAGAACTTGTCATCAACCCGGCGTATTACCCGATGAGGTCCCGTGTAAGGCGGCTCGAGTGGTTTCTTAACAGATGCCACTCGCTTGAAGACGTGCGTACAAGTTCTCAGGTCCTTACAAATGAAAACAGGTGGTTTAGCATGATGCGCTGCAGGAGTAGGTCGGGCTGCCCTGATATGTTGACGTAGTTGCTCGGTTAGTCGGTGATCCTTGCTGAAGGCGGTTGGAGTGTGCGATTTAAAAAATTCATTGGGGATACGAATAGTGGTGCCAAAAAGCATTTCGGCTGGCGATGACTGGAGGTCCGCCTTAAACGCCGAGCGCAGCCCCAACAGAACTGTAGGTAGGAGATCCGGCCATGCTATGTGAGACTTACACATCAGGGCGGCCTTGAGGGTTCGGTGCCATCTCTCCACGATGCCATTTGACTGAGGGTGATATGCGGTTGTACGAATCCTTTCGGCTCCAATTAATTTAGCCAGCTCAGCAAACAATGAGGATTCAAATTGAGTTCCCTGGTCCGTTGTTATAGTGAGTGGGCAGCCAAACATGCAGATCCACTGTGTATACAGAGCTGTCGCGACAGTCTCCGCGGTGATATTGGATAGTGGAATAGCTGCAGGCCATCTATTGAAGCGGTCGATGATGGTAAGACAGTAGCGTAAGTTACGGATTTTGGGAAGTTCAATCAGATCGACGTGAATGTGCTCGAAACGATTGTCAGGAACATCGATCTTCTCCACCGGGCTGCGTGTGTGGCGATGGATTTTGGCCCGCTGGCAAGGAACGCATTGTCGAGACCAGAGGGTGGCATCACGGTTAATTGCTGTCCAGACAAACCGCTGTTTAAGTAATTTTGCAGTTGTACGGCCGCTGGGATGCGCCAATCCATGTACTGCATCAAAAGCTTGGCGTCTCAGACTTTTGGGTTAAGCGGTTATTAAGAGCGGCGTCTGAAACAGACGTGTTTCTTTCAAGCTACGAATAGCAAGTTCTAAAAACTACAACAGTATAGTGAAAGTTAAACACAAAGTGTAAAGTGCAGTTTGCACAACTAACAATTATTGACTATAGTAATTATTTACTAAAATAAATAATTATTCCATATTGTTCTGGTAATTGTTATAAGTGGACTTAGAACAATGAATCAAAACGACATACGTTCTCAGCGACAATGTGAACAAGACGAGCGCCGGCTCTCTTTACAACGCAACAATGCATACTTTTCTTTCGTCTCACCGCAAATCGGTGATCGAGCACCCTCACCTTCAACTAACTCGAAACTTTTGCCCTCAGAGAACGACAGACCGCGTTCTTGCTCTCCCTCTCTGCCTGCTTCGGCTCACAAGTCGTGGAGCGAAGAGACCGCCTCTCCTACCCCGCTCCTCTCGCAGCGTCAAACGACCGTCCCGGGTAACTGTAACACTGCAATAACGAGTGCAGTGACCTCACTGGCAACTGCCACTGCTACCACAACATCAACTTCGTCAGCGGCCCAACTAATTATCGCTGTGCCAGCTGTAAATAATTCAGCAGCACTGA
>NC_024512.1:3026243-3044454 GCF_000001215.4 Drosophila melanogaster | reverse complement strand
TCATAAATGCCAAATGTCAAAAACAACGACACACACGAAGACCCCAATGACTAACACAGTAACCCCAACAAATGCTTTCGATATAGTTTTAGTGGATACCGTTGGTCCACTACCCAAATCAGAATATGGCAATGAATACATCGTCACACTAATATGTGATTTAACAAAGTATCTAGTAGCCATTCCAATTGAAAACAAAAGCGCAAATACTGTCGCGAAAGCTATATTCGAAAATTTTATACTAAAGTACGGTCCAATGAAGACGTTCATTTCGGACATGGGTACCGAGTATAAAAACAAGGTAATTTTGGATATGTGTAAATATATGAAGATTGAAAATCTTACATCAACCGCATATCATCACCAGACCTTAGGGACAATAGAACGAAGTCATAGAACATTCAATGAATACATTCGTTCATACATCTCTGCAGATAAAACTGATTGGGACGTTTGGATACAATATTTTACCTATTGTTTCAACACAACACCATCAGTCATGCACGAATACTGTCCATATGAACTAGTTTTTGGAAGATTACCAAGACAGTTCGTCGATTTTAATAAAACAGATAGAATAGAACCACTATACAATGTAGAAGATTACTCTAAGGAAATAAAATTTAGATTAGAAATAGCCTATAAAAGAGCTAGAATTATGTTAGAAAAAGCTAAGTCTTATAGAAAATAACATTACGATAAGAAAACATCAGATTTTGAATTAAAAATAGGAGATAAAGTTACATTAAGAAACGAAGCAGGTCATAAGTTAGATCCAGTATATTTAGGTCCATATACCGTAGAAACCATAGAAGATAGAGATATCATTATAATTAGAGATAAAAAACAAAAGAAACAGAAAGTACATAAGGATAGGTTAAAAATATATAATCAATGAAACGTTTCATTTAAGAAAGGGTCTGATCAAACCAAAAAAAAAAAAAAAAACACAAACATTACGTCATTTCTTTAAAAAGGGAGGTGTAGCATATTGGACTAATCTACCCTAAAAATACCATAAATGATTGGGTATAACATAGCGTCAATACATTGTGACACTTTGTCATAATAAATATAAATATACAAATATACAAAAAGACCACCAAAAACTACGTAAGCACTCCAGCGCCCCAGTAATAAGATCTAACGCTTATACATAAGCCGATCGCGGAGCGTGGGAATGCTGAGCATGCACTTTGCAGCTCAAGTGGTCAATGCCTTCTGCATACATATGTATATGTATAAATGTAAGTAAGAATACATAGATATAAGCAATGTATGTGCGGGTTAGCTGAACCCAACTTCAGCACACTTTGATTATTCGAATAAACCGTTTCAAGCAGAGCAGAAGCTCTGAGCTCCAGAGCCAAGTCTATTTCATCAACTACCAAAATACCGTACTACTTGTTGAACCTATCACAGTATCGATTTCTTATTGGAACGAAGTGGAAAAGTCCACGGAATGGGAAACAGCTGACTGAAGCTTTATTAAATGTTTAATAACTTTTTAAATAAATCAAAGAAGCTTCTTACCTATTGCATAAACAATACAAATATTTAATACAAAGTAATTATACAGCGAATTCATTCTAACAATCCGAATCATCAACAGCATACAATCGATATATTTTGTTTAAAGTTCGTCCATCGCAATTAACACCGATACTTAATTTCGCAAGAGAATAAAATTGTTATTATTCCTTATTAAACTAATTTAACTTATCTAACGTAGATAGCGAACTTGTGAATATTTAATGATAAGTTAAGTTGCCAGATAGATTCTTTTTTCTTCACTTTCTGTGTTGACATCGTCAACTTTCCATAAAGAACCATGAAGACACGTTTCAATACCTTCGATATAATCTGCGGAGTGGCGGAACTGCAAAAGTATGTAAAAAATCCGGATAATTCCGATGCCCAGGAATAATGGTACATCTACATTTATATTCCAGGCTGGTCGGCTGGCGAGTGAATCAGATCTATGACGTGGATAACAAGACCTATCTCTTCCGGATGCAAGGGACCGGTGCAGTGGAGAAGGTCACTCTGCTAATAGAATCTGGTACAAGATTCCATACCACTAGGTTCGAATGGCCCAAGAACATGGCTCCGTCCGGTTTCAGCATGAAGTTGAGGAAGCACTTGAAGAACAAGCGCCTGGAAAAGGTTCAACAGATGGGTAGCGATCGTATTGTTGACTTTCAGTTCGCTTACCATGTTATTTTGGAGCTCTACGATCGTGGTAATGTGATCCTCACCGACCACGAGCTGAAGGAACAACCCACTAAGGAACTGGAACTGGAAGCTTTGGTTAAGCTCTTGGAAAATGCCAGGCGACTATTTGCGACAGATTCTCACACCCAACTTGGACTGTGGTCCGGCAGTTATAGAGCATGTTCTCCTCCCACACGGCTTGGACAATCACGTTGTCAAAAAGGAGGACAAGCCGGAGAAGGGCGGTAAAAAGCAACGTAAGAAGCAACAGAATACGAAACTGGAACAGAAACCATTTGACATGGTTAATGACTTGCCAATTCTTCAGCAAGCAGTAAAGGTAAGAATAATATCGTGGAAATATTTGTTATTGCTGTAAAAGTAAATAAAACGTTATGTGCAATCTTTTAGGATGATCAAGAGCTTATAGCTGCGGGAAATAGTGGAAAAAGTAAAGGCTAGATTATTCAAGTTAAAGAGGAAAAGCCTACAAAGAATGGAACGGTGGAGTTTTTCTTTAGAAACATCGAATTTCATCCTTATCTCTTTATTCAATTCAAAAACTTTGAAAAGGCCACATTGGAGTCCTTTATGGAAGCCGTTGATGAATTTTACTCTACGCAAGAGTCGCAAAAGATTGACATGAAAACGCTGCAGCAAGAGCGTGAGGCACTAAAAAAGCTGTCTAATGTCAAAAATGATCACGCAAAGTGTCTAGAGGAGTTGACAAAAGTCCAAGATGTGGACAGAAAGAAAGCAGAGCTTATTACGTCCAATCAAAGTTTGGTGGATAATGCAATTCGGGCTGTTCAGTCAGCTATTGCCAGTCAACTATCCTGGCCGGATATTCATGAGCTTGTAAAGGAGTCACAGGCAAAGACACTAGAATAACAAGATGCGTAACGGCCATACATTGGTTTGGCACTATGCAGCCACTTTTTTGGTGACGGCCAAAATTACTCTCTTTCCGCTCACTCCCGCTGAGAGCGTAAGAAATCTAAATCTAAATCTAATATAATTTGCTTGCTTGTGTGAGTAAAAACAAGAGACGAGAACGCGTATAAGTGTGCGTGTTGTGCTAGAAGACGATTTTCGGACCGAAATCAATTCTGATCAAAGAAACGAATTTACATGGTACATATTAGGGTAGTTTTTGCCAATTTCCTAGCAATATGATAAAATAAAATAATTTTTAAAAATTTGCGCCCTGACTATTATAATTTTAAAGCTTTTTAAATTTGTTTGTTAAAATCGCCGCACGAATTAGCTACCGTTTACACATTTATATTTATGTTTAATTCTAATTTGTCTCTCATGTGACAATTTTTTTAAAAAGCGAAATATTTTTTTTGAACACTTCGAGAGAGCCTGGAGCCACCTCTAGAGCCACGGCCAAAAAATTGTGTGCCAAAAAATCGTATGGCGTTACGCATCTTGTTATTCTAGGGTCTTTGGTAACGCCATACGATTTTTTGGCACACGATTTTTTGGCCGTGGCTCTAGAGGTGGCTCCAGGCTCTCTCGAATTTTTGTTAGAGAGCGAGAGAGCGAAGAGCGCTACAGCGAACAGCTCTTTTCAACGCACAAAGTGATAGCAGACAACTGTATGTGTGCACACGTATGCTCATGAATTGTAAATTTGACAAAATATGCCCTTCACCTCAGAAGTTCTTAGACTTTAAATCTATATTATTTTTGATCAATTGGCACAATGCGAAAAATTCATGTTTTGCATTGCCTTAACGTTATTATTATTTGAAAATAGATTAGAAATAGCCAAATCTATGTACATATTATCACAAAAATAAATTTCAAAAATGGCTTTATATAAGAATATTTGTCATTAGAGTATTCATCTTGCGGCGTGTGAAAAATTAATAAGGCAATGATTGTTGAGTGCTTGAGTCCGTACTTCGTGCTTCAAGATATGAACAAAGCAAGTCTTTGTTCTAGTGTCTTTGATATGACTTTTGCAATAAACAGTTATCACATTTAATTATTTAGTATATTTATTAAGTCTTTTGAATTAATATGATGTAACATTAACATTAAGTGTTTCAAAAAAAATATTTCGCTTTTAAGAAATTGTCAGATGAGAGACAAATTAGAATTAAACATAAATATAAATGTATAAACGGTAGTTAATTCGAGCGGCGATTTTAACAAACAAATTTAAAAAGCTTTAAAATTATAATAGTCAGGGCGCGAATTTTTAAAAATTATTTTATTTTATCATATTGCTACGAAATTGGCAAAAACTACCCTAATATGTACAATGTAAATTCGTTTCTTCGATCAGAATCGTACCCCGTAGGGTACACAGCTTGTTCTTGAGTTCCTTGATGGCTCTGTTGAGTGCTGCCTTGTCCCTTGGGTTGCGCGAGAAAAACCAGATTCTCCTGAGGCGCCTTTTTTCCGCTACGAAGGCCGCAATTTCTGGAGACCAGAGGTGAAGGTCTCTACCAGGAGTTCTTGGGGACGTTGAAGGAGGAGGATTGGCAAACTCAGCAGCATTGTACATCTCATCTGTGAGAGTTTTGATTGCCGCATCGATGTTGCTTGGAGTGGAGAGTGGAGGATCCGGGTGCAGGGAGGACAGCATCCAGAGTGTGAACTTGGAGACGTCAGTGTGCTTCCCGGTGAGTCTTCTGGGCAACTCTTTTTTGAGGACGGGGATGTTAAGAAGCATTTTTATAGCGCTGTGGTCGGATATCAGCTTGTTATAGTTGGAGCAAGTTAGTCTGTCTTGCCCTATGCCTTTGGAGATGGCAAAATCCAGGAGGTCGGGAAGGGTTTGAAGGCCAGTGGGTAGGCTTACCAGAGGAGTGGCAATCCAGTCTTCTGCTCTGCAGGAATCTGTGGAGCGTTCTGCCTTTGGGGTTGATGGAGCGGGACCCCCACCAGGAGTGTTTGGCGTTGAAGTCACCAGCTGCTATAAAGCGAATCCCAAAGGACTCAAAAAAATCTTGTAGGTGAGTCTCGGTGATCGAGTGTCTAGGGGGGAAGTAGACCGCTCCAACGGTGAGGTCTCCATGTAGGCTGGAGATTCTGGCCAGGGCACACTGGGCCCATTCCTCCTGAAACGCAGGTAGCTCCGTGTACTGGATGCCACTCCTGATGAGCATGGCTGCTCCTCCGCGCGCTCTGCCAGATGGATGGTTGGCAGGGATGACATCGTAGCCGCTAATGCTAAAATGGGATCTGGGACAAAAGTGGGTTTCTGATACCAGTAGTACATCGATGGCATCTGTTTTTAGGAGGTGTTCCACCTCGGCTCTGCTCCTCTGCAGGCCGTTAGCATTCCAAATAACTATTTTTAGGCTTTGCATACTTTTGCGTTGAGGATGGAAGCAACAAGCTGCGTCATTTGCGAGAACATCTTCTCCATCATCCTTTCGACCATTCCTTCGAAGCGAGTAAAAATACTTCTTTTTGACAAATTTCCACTCCCTAGAATTGATGACATTTTAGATCAACTAGGTCGAGCTAAATACTTTTCATGCCTTGACTTGATGTCAGGTTTCCACCAAATAGAACTTGAGGAAAACTCTAGGAATATAACATCCTTTTCAACGAGCAATGGCTCATATCGCTTCACGCGATTACCATTTGGTCTTAAAATCGCACCAAATTCATTTCAGAGGATGATGACTATATCATTCTCGGGATTAGAACCCTCTCAGGCATTCCTTTACATGGATGACTTAATGGTGATAGGATGTTCCGAAAAACACATGATTAAAAACTTAACTGACGTTTTTAATGTATGTAGGAAATATAACCTAAAGTTGCATCCAGAAAAATGTTCATTTTTCATGCACGAAGTAACATTCCTAGGTCACAAATGCACAGACAAAGGAGTATTGCCAGATGACAAGAAATATGACGTCATCAAAAATTATCCTGTCCCTCATGATGCGGACAGTGCAAGACGATTTGTAGCATTCTGCAACTATTATCGTCGATTTATAAGGAACTTCGCCGACTATTCACGGCACATAACTAGATTATGTAAAAAGAATGTCCCTTTTGAATGGTCAAGCGAATGCCAGAACGCATTCGAATACCTAAAAGAAAATCTTATGCACCCCACAATATTACAATATCCTGATTTTCGCAAAGAATTTTGCATTATAACGGATGCTAGTAAACAAGCATGCGGAGCGGTTCTAACTCAGAACCGTAACGGGATTCAGCTCCCAATAGCTTATGCATCACGTTCATTTACAAAAGGAGAAAGCAATAAGAGTACAACGGAACAAGAACTAGCGGCAATTCATTGGGCAATTACCCATTTTAGACCATACATTTATGGCAAACATTTCACCATTAAAACGGACCACAGACCGTTAACGTATCTATTTTCTATGACTAATCCCAGTTATAAATTAACTCGCATGCGGCTAGAGCTTGAAGAATACGACTTCACAGTAGAATACCTAAAGGGAAAAGATAATTTCGTAGCAGACGCACTATCGCGTATAAATATAAAAGAACTAAAAGACATGCAAAATAAAGTCCTGAAAGTCACTACCAGGCAACAAAGTAGACAATATAAAAACTGTACAGTAACAAATAAGGAACTATTGCCTAGTCAAAGTATCTAAAATGTATCTAAGCCCAACGTATATGAAGTCATAACAAATGATGAAGTACGAAAAGTAGTGACCTTGCGAATAACTGAATCTACTTGTTTACTAAAACGAGGAAATAAAGTTATTGCAAGAATTAATGTTGACGATTTATATACCAATGGAATTCTAGACTTAGGTCAGTTTTTCCAAAGGCTTGACATGCAAGCCGGTATGCTAAAAATCAGCCAACTCAAATTGGCACCGAGCGAAAAAATCTTTGAATCCATTTCAATAGATTCTTTCAAACATATGGGCAACAAGAAATTAAAATCATTAAGAGTAGCGCTACTCCAGCCGGTGACCTTTATACAAACTGAAAAAGAGATACAATTAATACTGTCTACATTTCATGACGATCCAATTCAAGGAGGTCATACAGGCATTACAAGAACGCTAGCAAAAATAAAAAGACACTATTATTGGAAAAATATGACTCGTCATATAAAAGAGTACATACGTAGATGTCATAAATGCCAAATGTCAAAAACAACGACACACACGAAGACCCCAATGACTAACACAGTAACCCCAACAAATGCTTTCGATATAGTTTTAGTGGATACCGTTGGTCCACTACCCAAATCAGAATATGGCAATGAATACATCGTCACACTAATATGTGATTTAACAAAGTATCTAGTAGCCATTCCAATTGAAAACAAAAGCGCAAATACTGTCGCGAAAGCTATATTCGAAAATTTTATACTAAAGTACGGTCCAATGAAGACGTTCATTTCGGACATGGGTACCGAGTATAAAAACAAGGTAATTTTGGATATGTGTAAATATATGAAGATTGAAAATCTTACATCAACCGCATATCATCACCAGACCTTAGGGACAATAGAACGAAGTCATAGAACATTCAATGAATACATTCGTTCATACATCTCTGCAGATAAAACTGATTGGGACGTTTGGATACAATATTTTACCTATTGTTTCAACACAACACCATCAGTCATGCACGAATACTGTCCATATGAACTAGTTTTTGGAAGATTACCAAGACAGTTCGTCGATTTTAATAAAACAGATAGAATAGAACCACTATACAATGTAGAAGATTACTCTAAGGAAATAAAATTTAGATTAGAAATAGCCTATAAAAGAGCTAGAATTATGTTAGAAAAAGCTAAGTCTTATAGAAAATAACATTACGATAAGAAAACATCAGATTTTGAATTAAAAATAGGAGATAAAGTTACATTAAGAAACGAAGCAGGTCATAAGTTAGATCCAGTATATTTAGGTCCATATACCGTAGAAACCATAGAAGATAGAGATATCATTATAATTAGAGATAAAAAACAAAAGAAACAGAAAGTACATAAGGATAGGTTAAAAATATATAATCAATGAAACGTTTCATTTAAGAAAGGGTCTGATCAAACCAAAAAAAAAAAAAAAAAACACAAACATTACGTCATTTCTTTAAAAAGGGAGGTGTAGCATATTAGACTAATCTACCCTAAAAATACCATAAATGATTGGGTATAACATAGCGTCAATACATTGTGACACTTTGTCATAATAAATATAAATATACAAATATACAAAAAGACCACCAAAAACTACGTAAGCACTCCAGCGCCCCAGTAATAAGATCTAACGCTTATACATAAGCCGATCGCGGAGCGTGGGAATGCTGAGCATGCACTTTGCAGCTCAAGTGGTCAATGCCTTCTGCATACATATGTATATGTATAAATGTAAGTAAGAATACATAGATATAAGCAATGTATGTGCGGGTTAGCTGAACCCAACTTCAGCACACTTTGATTATTCGAATAAACCGTTTCAAGCAGAGCAGAAGCTCTGAGCTCCAGAGCCAAGTCTATTTCATCAACTACCAAAATACCGTACTACTTGTTGAACCTATCACAGTATCGATTTCTTATTGGAACGAAGTGGAAAAGTCCACGGAATGGGAAACAGCTGACTGAAGCTTTATTAAATGTTTAATAACTTTTTAAATAAATCAAAGAAGCTTCTTACCTATTGCATAAACAATACAAATATTTAATACAAAGTAATTATACAGCGAATTCATTCTAACAATCCGAATCATCAACAGCATACAATCGATATATTTTGTTTAAAGTTCGTCCATCGCAATTAACACCGATACTTAATTTCGCAAGAGAATAAAATTGTTATTATTCCTTATTAAACTAATTTAACTTATCTAACGTAGATAGCGAACTTGTGAATATTTAATGATAAGTTAAGTTGCCAGATAGATTCTTTTTTCTTCACTTTCTGTGTTGACATCGTCAACTTTCCATAAAGAACCATGAAGACACGTTTCAATACCTTCGATATAATCTGCGGAGTGGCGGAACTGCAAAAGTATGTAAAAAATCCGGATAATTCCGATGCCCAGGAATAATGGTACATCTACATTTATATTCCAGGCTGGTCGGCTGGCGAGTGAATCAGATCTATGACGTGTATAACAAGACCTATCTCTTCCGGATGCAAGGGACCGGTGCAGTGGAGAAGGTCACTCTGCTAATAGAATCTGGTACAAGATTCCATACCACTAGGTTCGAATGGCCCAAGAACATGGCTCCGTCCGGTTTCAGCATGAAGTTGAGGAAGCACTTGAAGAACAATCGCCTGGAAAAGGTTCAACAGATGGGTAGCGATCGTATTGTTGACTTTCAGTTCGCTTACCATGTTATTTTGGAGCTCTACGATCGTGGTAATGTGATCCTCACCGACTACGAGCTGAAGGAACAACCCACTAAGGAACTGGAACTGGAAGCTTTGGTTAAGCTCTTGGAAAATGCCAGGCGACTATTTGCGACAGATTCTCACACCCAACTTGGACTGTGGTCCGGCAGTTATAGAGCATGTTCTCCTCCCACACGGCTTGGACAATCACGTTGTCAAAAAGGAGGACAAGCCGGAGAAGGGCGGTAAAAAGCAACGTAAGAAGCAACAGAATACGAAACTGGAACAGAAACCATTTGACATGGTTAATGACTTGCCAATTCTTCAGCAAGCAGTAAAGGTAAGAATAATATCGTGGAAATATTTGTTATTGCTGTAAAAGTAAATAAAACGTTATGTGCAATCTTTTAGGATGATCAAGAGCTTATAGCTGCGGGAAATAGTGGAAAAAGTAAAGGCTAGATTATTCAAGTTAAAGAGGAAAAGCCTACAAAGAATGGAACGGTGGAGTTTTTCTTTAGAAACATCGAATTTCATCCTTATCTCTTTATTCAATTCAAAAACTTTGAAAAGGCCACATTGGAGTCCTTTATGGAAGCCGTTGATGAATTTTACTCTACGCAAGAGTCGCAAAAGATTGACATGAAAACGCTGCAGCAAGAGCGTGAGGCACTAAAAAAGCTGTCTAATGTCAAAAATGATCACGCAAAGTGTCTAGAGGAGTTGACAAAAGTCCAAGATGTGGACAGAAAGAAAGCAGAGCTTATTACGTCCAATCAAAGTTTGGTGGATAATGCAATTCGGGCTGTTCAGTCAGCTATTGCCAGTCAACTATCCTGGCCGGATATTCATGAGCTTGTAAAGGAGTCACAGGCAAAGACACTAGAATAACAAGATGCGTAACGGCCATACATTGGTTTGGCACTATGCAGCCACTTTTTTGGTGACGGCCAAAATTACTCTCTTTCGGCTCACTCCCGCTGAGAGCATAAGAAATCTAAAAATATAATTTTCTTGCTTGTGTGAGTAAAAACAAGAGACGAGAACGCGTATAAGTGTGCGTGTTGTGCTAGAAGACGATTTTCGGACCGAAATCAATTCTGATCAAAGAAACGAATTTACATGGTACATATTAGGGTAGTTTTTGCCAATTTCCTAGCAATATGATAAAATAAAATGACTATTTTAATTTTAAAGCTTTTTAAATTTGTTTGTTAAAATCGCCGCTCGAATTAGCTACCGTTTACACATTTATATTTATGTTTAATTCTAATTTGTCTCTCATGTGACAATTTTTTTAAAAAGCGAAATATTTTTTTTGAAACACTTCGAGAGAGCCTGGAGCCACCTCTAGAGCCACGGCCAAAAAATTGTGTGCCAAAAAATCGTATGGCGTTACGCATCTTGTTATTCTAGGGTCTTTGGTAACGCCATACGATTTTTTGGCACACGATTTTTTGGCCGTGGCTCTAGAGGTGGCTCCAGGCTCTCTCGAATTTTTGTTAGAGAGCGAGAGAGCGAAGAGCGCTACAGCGAACAGCTCTTTTCAACGCACAAAGTGATAGCAGACAACTGTATGTGTGCACACGTATGCTCATGAATTGTAAATTTGACAAAATATGCCCTTCACCTCAGAAGTTCTTAGACTTTAAATCTATATTATTTTTGATCAATTGGCACAATGCGAAAAATTCATGTTTTGCATTGCCTTAACGTTATTATTATTTGAAAATAGATTAGAAATAGCCAAATCTATGTACATATTATCACAAAAATAAATTTCAAAAATGGCTTTATATAAGAATATTTGTCATTAGAGTATTCATCTTGCGGCGTGTGAAAAATTAATAAGGCAATGATTGTTGAGTGCTTGAGTCCGTACTTCGTGCTTCAAGATATGAACAAAGCAAGTCTTTGTTCTAGTGTCTTTGATATGACTTTTGCAATAAACAGTTATCACATTTAATTATTTAGTATATTTATTAAGTCTTTCGACTTAATATGATGTAACATTAACATTAAGTGTTTCAAAAAAAATATTTCGCTTTTAAGAAATTGTCAGATGAGAGACAAATTAGAATTAAACATAAATATAAATGTATAAACGGTAGTTAATTCGAGCGGCGATTTTAACAAACAAATTTAAAAAGCTTTAAAATTATAATAGTCAGGGCGCGAATTTTTAAAAATTATTTTATTTTATCATATTGCTACGAAATTGGCAAAAACTACCCTAATATGTACAATGTAAATTCGTTTCTTCGATCAGAATCGTACCCCGTAGGGTACACAGCTTGTTCTTGAGTTCCTTGATGGCTCTGTTGAGTGCTGCCTTGTCCCTTGGGTTGCGCGAGAAAAACCAGATTCTCCTGAGGCGCCTTTTTTCCGCTACGAAGGCCGCAATTTCTGGAGACCAGAGGTGAAGGTCTCTACCAGGAGTTCTTGGGGACGTTGAAGGAGGAGGATTGGCAAACTCAGCAGCATTGTACATCTCATCTGTGAGAGTTTTGATTGCCGCATCGATGTTGCTTGGAGTGGAGAGTGGAGGATCCGGGTGCAGGGAGGACAGCATCCAGAGTGTGAACTTGGAGACGTCAGTGTGCTTCCCGGTGAGTCTTCTGGGCAACTCTTTTTTGAGGACGGGGATGTTAAGAAGCATTTTTATAGCGCTGTGGTCGGATATCAGCTTGTTATAGTTGGAGCAAGTTAGTCTGTCTTGCCCTATGCCTTTGGAGATGGCAAAATCCAGGAGGTCGGGCAGCAAGGAAGGGTTTGAAGGCCAGTGGGTAGGCTTACCAGAGGAGTGGCAATCCAGTCTTCTGCTCTGCAGGAATCTGTGGAGCGTTCTGCCTTTGGGGTTGATGGAGCGGGACCCCCACCAGGAGTGTTTGGCGTTGAAGTCACCAGCTGCTATAAAGCGAATCCCAAAGGACTCAAAAAAATCTTGTAGGTGAGTCTCGGTGATCGAGTGTCTAGGGGGGAAGTAGACCGCTCCAACGGTGAGGTCTCCATGTAGGCTGGAGATTCTGGCCAGGGCACACTGGGCCCATTCCTCCTGAAACGCAGGTAGCTCCGTGTACTGGATGCCACTCCTGATGAGCATGGCTGCTCCTCCGCGCGCTCTGCCAGATGGATGGTTGGCAGGGATGACATCGTAGCCGCTAATGCTAAAATGGGATCTGGGACAAAAGTGGGTTTCTGATACCAGTAGTACATCGATGGCATCTGTTTTTAGGAGGTGTTCCACCTCGGCTCTGCTCCTCTGCAGGCCGTTAGCATTCCAAATAACTATTTTTAGGCTTTGCATACTTTTGCGTTGAGGATGGAAGCAACAAGCTGCGTCATTTGCGAGAACATCTTCTCCATCATCCTTTCGACCATTCCTTCGAAGCGAGTAAAAATACTTCTTTTTGACAAATTTCCACTCCCTAGAATTGATGACATTTTAGATCAACTAGGTCGAGCTAAATACTTTTCATGCCTTGACTTGATGTCAGGTTTCCACCAAATAGAACTTGAGGAAAACTCTAGGAATATAACATCCTTTTCAACGAGCAATGGCTCATATCGCTTCACGCGATTACCATTTGGTCTTAAAATCGCACCAAATTCATTTCAGAGGATGATGACTATATCATTCTCGGGATTAGAACCCTCTCAGGCATTCCTTTACATGGATGACTTAATGGTGATAGGATGTTCCGAAAAACACATGATTAAAAACTTAACTGACGTTTTTAATGTATGTAGGAAATATAACCTAAAGTTGCATCCAGAAAAATGTTCATTTTTCATGCACGAAGTAACATTCCTAGGTCACAAATGCACAGACAAAGGAGTATTGCCAGATGACAAGAAATATGACGTCATCAAAAATTATCCTGTCCCTCATGATGCGGACAGTGCAAGACGATTTGTAGCATTCTGCGACTATTATCGTCGATTTATAAGGAACTTCGCCGACTATTCACGGCACATAACTAGATTATGTAAAAAGAATGTCCCTTTTGAATGGTCAAGCGAATGCCAGAACGCATTCGAATACCTAAAAGAAAATCTTATGCACCCCACACTATTACAATATCCTGATTTTCGCAAAGAATTTTGCATTATAACGGATGCTAGTAAACAAGCTTGCGGAGCGGTTCTAACTCAGAACCGTAACGGGATTCAGCTCCCAATAGCTTATGCATCACGTTCATTTACAAAAGGAGAAAGCAATAAGAGTACAACGGAACAAGAACTAGCGGCAATTCATTGGGCAATTACCCATTTTAGACCATACATTTATGGCAAACATTTCACCATTAAAACGGACCACAGACCGTTAACGTATCTATTTTCTATGACTAATCCCAGTTATAAATTAACTCGCATGCGGCTAGAGCTTGAAGAATACGACTTCACAGTAGAATACCTAAAGGGAAAAGATAATTTCGTAGCAGACGCACTATCGCGTATAAATATAAAAGAACTAAAAGACATGCAAAATAAAGTCCTGAAAGTCACTACCAGGCAACAAAGTAGACAATATAAAAACTGTACAGTAACAAATAAGGAAATATTGCCTAGTCAAAGTATCTAAAATGTATCTAAGCCCAACGTATATGAAGTCATAACAAATGATGAAGTACGAAAAGTAGTGACCTTGCGAATAATTGAATCTACTTGTTTACTAAAACGAGGAAATAAAGTTATTGCAAGAATTGATGTTGACGATTTATATACCAATGGAATTCTAGACTTAGGTCAGTTCTTCCAAAGGCTTGACATGCAAGCCGGTATGCTAAAAATCAGCCAACTCAAATTGGCACCGAGCGAAAAAATCTTTGAATCCATTTCAATAGATTCTTTCAAACATATGGGCAACAAGAAATTAAAATCATTAAGAGTAGCGCTACTCCAGCCGGTGACCTTTATACAAACTGAAAAAGAGATACAAATTATACTGTCTACATTTCATGACGATCCAATTCAAGGAGGTCATACAGGCATTACAAGAACGCTAGCAAAAATAAAAAGACACTATTATTGGAAAAATATGACTCGTCATATAAAAGAGTACATACGTAGATGTCATAAATGCCAAATGTCAAAAACAACGACACACACGAAGACCCCAATGACTAACACAGTAACCCCAACAAATGCTTTCGATATAGTGATAGTGGATACCGTTGGTCCACTACCCAAATCAGAATATGGCAATGAATACATCGTCACACTAATATGTGATTTAACAAAGTATCTAGTAGCCATTCCAATTGAAAACAAAAGCGCAAATACTGTCGCGAAAGCTATATTCGAAAATTTTATACTAAAGTACGGTCCAATGAAGACGTTCATTTCGGACATGGGTACCGAGTATAAAAACAAGGTAATTTTGGATATGTGTAAATATATGAAGATTGAAAATCTTACATCAACCGCATATCATCACCAGACCTTAGGGACAATAGAACGAAGTCATAGAACATTCAATGAATACATTCGTTCATACATCTCTGCAGATAAAACTGATTGGGACGTTTGGATACAATATTTTACCTATTGTTTCAACACAACACCATCAGTCATGCACGAATACTGTCCATATGAACTAGTTTTTGGAAGATTACCAAGACAGTTCGTCGATTTTAATAAAACAGATAGAATAGAACCACTATACAATGTAGAAGATTACTCTAAGGAAATAAAATTTAGATTAGAAATAGCCTATAAAAGAGCTAGAATTATGTTAGAAAAAGCTAAGTCTTATAGAAAATAACATTACGATAAGAAAACATCAGATTTTGAATTAAAAATAGGAGATAAAGTTACATTAAGAAACGAAGCAGGTCATAAGTTAGATCCAGTATATTTAGGTCCATATACCGTAGAAACCATAGAAGATAGAGATATCATTATAATTAGAGATAAAAAACAAAAGAAACAGAAAGTACATAAGGATAGGTTAAAAATATATAATCAATGAAACGTTTCATTTAAGAAAGGGTCTGATCAAACCAAAAAAAAAAAAAAAAAACACAAACATTACGTCATTTCTTTAAAAAGGGAGGTGTAGCATATTAGACTAATCTACCCTAAAAATACCATAAATGATTGGGTATAACATAGCGTCAATACATTGTGACACTTTGTCATAATAAATATAAATATACAAATATACAAAAAGACCACCAAAAACTACGTAAGCACTCCAGCGCCCCAGTAATAAGATCTAACGCTTATACATAAGCCGATCGCGGAGCGTGGGAATGCTGAGCATGCACTTTGCAGCTCAAGTGGTCAATGCCTTCTGCATACATATGTATATGTATAAATGTAAGTAAGAATACATAGATATAAGCAATGTATGTGCGGGTTAGCTGAACCCAACTTCAGCACACTTTGATTATTCGAATAAACCGTTTCAAGCAGAGCAGAAGCTCTGAGCTCCAGAGCCAAGTCTATTTCATCAACTACCAAAATACCGTACTACTTGTTGAACCTATCACAGTATCGATTTCTTATCGGAACGAAGTGGAAAAGACCACGGAATGGGAAACAGCTGACTGAAACTTTATTAAATGTTTAATAACTTTTTAAATAAATCAAAGAAGCTTCTTACCTATTGCATAAACAATACAAGTATTTAATACAAAGTAATTATACAGCGAATTCATTCTAACAATCCGAATCATCAACAGCATACAATCGATATATTTTGTTTAAAGTTCGTCCATCGCAATTAACACCGATACTTAATTTCGCAAGAGAATAAAATTGTTATTATTCCTTATTAAACTAATTTAACTTATCTAACGTAGATAGCGAACTTGTGAATATTTAATGATAAGTTAAGTTGCCAGATAGATTCTTTTTTCTTCACTTTCTGTGTTGACATCGTCAACTTTCCATAAAGAACCATGAAGACACGTTTCAATACCTTCGATATAATCTGCGGAGTGGCGGAACTGCAAAAGTATGTAAAAAATCCGGATAATTCCGATGCCCAGGAATAATGGTACATCTACATTTATATTCCAGGCTGGTCGGCTGGCGAGTGAATCAGATCTATGACGTGTATAACAAGACCTATCTCTTCCGGATGCAAGGGACCGGTGCAGTGGAGAAGGTCACTCTGCTAATAGAATCTGGTACAAGATTCCATACCACTAGGTTCGAATGGCCCAAGAACATGGCTCCGTCCGGTTTCAGCATGAAGTTGAGGAAGCACTTGAAGAACAATCGCCTGGAAAAGGTTCAACAGATGGGTAGCGATCGTATTGTTGACTTTCAGTTCGCTTACCATGTTATTTTGGAGCTCTACGATCGTGGTAATGTGATCCTCACCGACTACGAGCTGAAGGAACAACCCACTAAGGAACTGGAACTGGAAGCTTTGGTTAAGCTCTTGGAAAATGCCAGGCGACTATTTGCGACAGATTCTCACACCCAACTTGGACTGTGGTCCGGCAGTTATAGAGCATGTTCTCCTCCCACACGGCTTGGACAATCACGTTGTCAAAAAGGAGGACAAGCCGGAGAAGGGCGGTAAAAAGCAACGTAAGAAGCAACAGAATACGAAACTGGAACAGAAACCATTTGACATGGTTAATGACTTGCCAATTCTTCAGCAAGCAGTAAAGGTAAGAATAATATCGTGGAAATATTTGTTATTGCTGTAAAAGTAAATAAAACGTTATGTGCAATCTTTTAGGATGATCAAGAGCTTATAGCTGCGGGAAATAGTGGAAAAAGTAAAGGCTAGATTATTCAAGTTAAAGAGGAAAAGCCTACAAAGAATGGAACGGTGGAGTTTTTCTTTAGAAACATCGAATTTCATCCTTACCTCTTTATTCAATTCAAAAACTTTGAAAAGGCCACATTTGAGTCCTTTATGGAAGCCGTTGATGAATTTTACTCTACGCAAGAGTCGCAAAAGATTGACATGAAAACGCTGCAGCAAGAGCGTGAGGCACTAAAAAAGCTGTCTAATGTCAAAAATGATCACGCAAAGTGTCTAGAGGAGTTGACAAAAGTCCAAGATGTGGACAGAAAGAAAGCAGAGCTTATTACGTCCAATCAAAGTTTGGTGGATAATGCAATTCGGGCTGTTCAGTCAGCTATTGCCAGTCAACTATCCTGGCCGGATATTCATGAGCTTGTAAAGGAGTCACAGGCAAAGACACTAGAATAACAAGATGCGTAACGGCCATACATTGGTTTGGCACTATGCAGCCACTTTTTTGGTGACGGCCAAAATTACTCTCTTTCCGCTCACTCCCGCTGAGAGCGTAAGAAATCTTAATCTAAATCTAATATAATTTGCTTGCTTGTGTGAGTAAAAACAAGAGACGAGAACGCGTATAAGTGTGCGTGTTGTGCTAGAAGACGATTTTCGGACCGAAATCAATTCTGATCGAAGAAACGAATTTACATGGTACATATTAGGGTAGTTTTTGCCAATTTCCTAGCAATATGATAAAATAAAATAATTTTTAAAAATTTGCGCCCTGACTATTATAATTTTAAAGCTTTTTAAATTTGTTTGTTAAAATCGCCGCTCGAATTAGCTACCGTTTACACATTTATATTTATGTTTAATTCTAATTTGTCTCTCATGTGACAATTTTTTTAAAAAGCGAAATATTTTTTTTGAAACACTTCGAGAGAGCCTGAAGCCACCTCTAGAGCCACGG
>NC_024512.1:3025246-3026143 GCF_000001215.4 Drosophila melanogaster | reverse complement strand
TATTCTATTTTCATATTCAGTTCCATTGATCAGTAATACATCAGCTCACAACTTATCTTAACATTATCATTTATCGACTTCTATATATCGATCTTCCGCCAGTTCACACACACTTGATTATTAATTCAATCCAAACTCGTCGTCTCTCCTGGACGGATAACTCACAATTCATCGTCTCACCTGACGGATAACTCACAATTCATCGTCTCACCTAGACGGATAACTCACAATTCATCGTCTCACCTAGACGGATAACTCACAATTCATCGTCTCACCTAGACGGATATCTCTCGTTCACAAAAGAACTCATTGGCGGGCTTTTCTTTTCATTAAACTGTTTCTATATTTCAGCTATTGCTCTACATTCTCGTTTAACTCATTCGGGATTTCTGCATCCGGCATTTTACGTATATCTTCTTGGCAATACTTGAACGATCGGTTACTCGTCAACGACTTTAGTGTATACCTGTCACCCTCTAATACTTCAGTTACCAAAAACGGTCCTCTGAATTTCGGATCTAACTTAGTTTGGTGTCTTTCTTCATTCCTCAATAGCACATAGTCACCTACGTGGTGTTTGTCAACGGCTGCCCTACTGCTATCAAATCGGGATTTGTCGTAAGACGCTAAGGAATTCATATTTTCTGTCGCATGAGCTCTAACAGTTGCCAAATCTATTTCACATTCGGTCTCACATGGGGGAACTTATCCAAGGGGTCGAGCCTGTTTACCAATTAACATTTCTAACGGACTTGCCTCAGTGGCACGAGAAATTGTACAATTCAGTGCATGTTGGACTTCGCCAAGTGCGTCCTGCCACGATCGTTGACTTGATTCTACCACTGACAACAAATTTTTCAGTGTTTCCATCACCCGTTCCACTTGCCCATTTGCACG